>NC_043009.1:71668400-71698400 GCF_006345805.1 Octopus sinensis | reverse complement strand
TCTGTCAGCTCACCACAATGATAACAAGAGCACTCGGAGAGCACAAACCTCAGCCAAGGCAACACCAATGTCCTCTCAATGATTAGCCAGAGAGGATTTTTTAAATGAGAAGATCTGAAATAAACTCAACTGCTCTCACAAACGAGAATACTAAAAATGAACCCAATTGCTCTTAAAAATTAAGTAAAAAACCGGAAAAAATAATCTAGAATCCTTGTCTGGTACTGGATCGATCCCAGAATCTAATCAGTTTGTGCCAGTCACAAGGCCAAACATCCCTGAAAGTTTCATCTGAATCCATTCAGCGGTTCTTGAGATATCTTGTCCACAGACAAATAAATAAGCATGACTGAAAAGAATAACTCTGCCATGGCTAGAGCATCATAGCCATGTGTTGAGAGGGATTCTTTGGGGTTTGGATAATTCACCTTTGGAAACATGGGTGGTTCTTTCAACATCCTTAAACAACCCTTATTCAGGGACCTTTTGAGCGGGATGGGCTACTCGACCTGAAGAAAATTCTAACTGGGCCCCACCTGCAAGGTCATGTGCTGTTTATCTTGATATGAGATCACCATGTCGCGCACATATGGTTGTGATGCATGTGCCTGGTGTACCTTTATCAGACGGGTAGTCATGATGGGTATACTGGGCTTCGTGTATTTTACCCCAGTGTCACTTTGATGGCATGCACTGCTCTCTCAATAATAATAATAATAATAATGATAATAATAATAATAATAATAATCCTTTCTAGTATAAGGCAGAAGGCCAGAAATTTTGAGTGAGGTGGTGTAGTTGATTAATCAACCCCAGTATGCAACTGGTACTAATTCTATTGACACCCCACCCCACCACAACCACCACCAAGAAAAAAACCAAAATGGAAGGTGAAGTTGACTCTGGCAGAATTTGAACTCAGAGCAAAAAGAATGAGATGCACCAGGGATTCTGCAGAACTCCCTGCCTCCCCTCCTCCCCCTCCTCCTCCACCTGATGATGATGATGATGATGAGATGAAGTGTCACAGCCAGATGTTGGGATGACATATCATTGATAATGGAGGAGGAGAGAGAGGAAGGGTGGGAGTATAACAATGAGTTGTTTTGTAAAGTAAGGGGAGTGGTGGGAGGATAGGATACCGGTGGGGGTGGGGGTGGCGGCGGCGGATGGAAAGTGGATGCTTCACAGAAGGAGACGGAAAGGAAATAATACATCACAGACTGGGAGCAGGTGATGGCCGGGAGGGAGGGAGAAACTGATGTGGAAGTTGGCTTCCCTCCTTCTGTTTCAAGTTCTGTGGAAGCTTGTGTGTGTGTGCGTGTGTGTGTGTGCGTGTGTGTGTGTGTACATTTATGTATATTTATGCATATAAAGTGGAAGAAATACATAGCTATGTGCATACACATATATGCAAAACATCAACAGATGTATATTTATTACATACACATTTGGGTCTGTATATATATGTCACTATGTTTGAATGTATATATGCGTGTCAACATAATACACACACACACACACACACACATATATACATATATACACATGTGCATATGTGTGCTGTGTATTATTTATTATTATTATTATTATTATTATTATTATTATTGTCATTTACTTTTAATCTGCATGTTTGATGCAATCACCTGCCGGGGCACACCCAGCGCCCTAGGGCAAGTGAAGGTTAAGAGTTGTTGAAATATAGCTGAAAGCTTGGGGAGGGGAAGTAGAGATATATCTCCATGTAATACAAACACAAACATTTACATTGATAGGGTTTTTCTAAGGATGTGGGCAGTACTTGTTAGCACAATCTTTTGGATTTCCTTGAGACATGGTTTTCCAGGGATATTGTCTAGGTGTTTCTGACATCCCTTTTTTATCATACCTAGGGCACCTACAATAACAGGAACAGTTTTTGTTTTAAGATTCCACATCCTCTGTATTTCGATTTCCAGGTCCTTTACTAAGTTTGTCAAATTCCTTGACAGATACATTTTTATCAGTGGGGACGCTTACTTCTATTAGTCTGCAGGTATTTTCTTCCCTGTCTTTAACAATTATGTCTGGTCGATTAGCCTTGATTGTTCTGTCAGTGTTGACTGGAAAATCCCAGAGGATGGTGACATCTTTACCTTCAACAACTGGCTGAGGATGGTGTTCATACCAGTTAGCAGGAGTGTCGGATTTGTAGTGTTTACATATCTTCCAATGTATATACTGTCCTACCCTATCGTGGCGATTTTTGTATTCGTTTGGTGTCAGCACAGGACATCCCGAAACGAGATGGTCTATTGTTTCGTCAAATGTGTCGCAGAATCTGCATTTAGGGTCAGTACCGTTTCGGAGAACGTTAGCCTGGTAATTTCTGGTAAACAAGCTTTGATCTTGTGCTGCCATTATGAAGCCTTCAGTCTCTGCTTTCAATCCAGAACTATTCAGTCACTGATGGGTTGTTGCTTGGTCTACATCAGCATTTTGGCTTCGGAGAATATATTGTCCATGCAGGGGCTTCTGGCTCCACCGCCTCTCAATTTGATTCTGCCCGTTCTTTTTTGCAGTCTGCTTGATTCGCTTTGCTTGCTTGGTAGCAGTGGTTTCCGGCTCTTATTCGCTTTGCTTGCTTGGTAGTTACACTTTGCTTGCTTGGTAGTTATTATTATCATTATTATTATTATTATTATTATTATATGTTTGACTTTTGCTTTATATTTGTACAAGTTGGCTCCAAGTCTCACCCAGAGACCTCAAGAGACAACAGGGTTGGAAGTTCATGTTGTTGTTATGCCTAGTGTGCCATATATTTGGGGGGTGGGGATGTTGTACTAATGAATGTCTAAAAAAAAAAAAGTTTTTTTTTTTTTTTTTTTTTTTAAACCGAAAATTATGGTTGTTTTAAACCTTGAGGTTACATAGAGAGTATTTTGCGTAGGATATGAGCAGTTCCCATGAGCACTATCTTTTGAACTTCTGCCATTTTTGGGTTTCCTGGTATCTGAGTTAGGTAGCTATCAGCCCCTTTTGCTATCATTCCCAGGGCACCTATGACAACAGGTATTGTTTTAGTCTTCAGCTTCCACATTTTGCTGATTTCTATTTCAAGATCTTTATATTTGCTCAGTTTTTGGTAGGTCCTGACAGATACGTTTATATCGATTGGGACAGTCATATCAATGAGGAGGCATGTTCTTTGTTTGAAGTCTTTCAATATGATGTCTGGCCTATTTGCATCTATCTTCCTGTCAGTTTGAATGGTGAAGTTCCAGAGGAGTGAGATGTGGTCATTTTCAAGCACTGGGGGTGGTTTGTGTTCCCACCAGTTTTTTTCATGGGGCAAATCCAGGTTTTTACAGATTACCCAGTGAATATATTGTGCAGCTCTATTGTGCCTGTTGAGATACTCTGTAGGCGCTAGAAGACTGCACTTGGAGACCACATGGTCAATGGTTTCATTTTGTTGCTTGCATACACGACACGTTGGACTGCTTCTGATCTTTAATATGTTGGCCTGGTAGTTTCTTGTTGGTAGGCATTGATCTTGAGCTGCTATGATAAACCCCTCTGTTTCAGATTTTAAGCCAGAGGCCATTAGCCATTGATGGGTCAGGGCTTTGTCGATATCTACATTATTCGCTCTCTTTGGGTATTTGCCGTAGAGAGGTTTTTCTTGCCATTTATTATTCAGAATATCTAAGGCCGCAGTTTTGGCACGGGTTTTCATGCGCCTAGCTTTTTCTGTGCTTGTTTCTTGTATGTCTATCTCTAATTCCGAAATTGGTTGTATTCGGAATTCACTTAGATATTCCTTTGCCTGTTTTGTGACTGAGTATGATGCTTTCTTGTTTTCATGTTTTGAGACAAGTTTTAACATCCAGTCCTCAGAGTTTTTCAGGTAGGTGTCTAGGCCAATTGTAGCAATCTTCATTGTTATTGCCAGTTGCAAAAGACCACGGCCTCCCTCTTTTCTTGGCAGATAGAGTCGTTCTGTATCTGCCTTAGGGTGGTGCATTCTATGCATTGTCAACAGTTTCCTTATTTTTCTGTCGAGCTGACATATTTCAGTAATTAACCAGTTAACAATATTGAAACTGTAAGTCACGACTGGTATAGCTAATGCATTGATTGCTTCGATCCTGTTTCTTGCATTCAGCTCTGTCTTGAGTATTGCTCTCACTCTTCGATAGCATTCTCTCCTGATCCTTTCCTTCATCTCTGAATGCCTTATTCCGTTCCCTTCAATTACCCCTAGGTACTTGTAGCTCTCCGCTGGGTCTAGTTCTTTTATGACATTCTGTTGGGCAAGGTTAACGTTAGATGTTTCTGTCATTTTTCCTTTGATAAAGGTAGCCTTTGCACATTTATCGAGGCCGAATTGCATTCTGATGTCGTCACTGAATTGTTTGACTATCGCTAGTAAGCCCTTGAGTTGTTGATCATTTTTTGCAAAAAGCTTTAAATCATCCATGTAAACGAGATGATTTATATTTTTATCAAACATTTTATACCCGTACTGCACGTCATTGAGCAGCTTTGAGAGAGGTATTAAGGATAAACAAAAGAGGAGTGGTGACAGTGAGTCACCCTGGAAAATGCCACACGAAATTTTTACATCACCAGCATTTAGGGATTCACTGTCACTGTTCAGAGTTAGTGTGGTTCTCCATGATCTCATACTTACAGTCAAGAAGTTTCGCAGAGTTGGTGCTATCTTATACATTTCAAGGCATTTCCTAATCCAGCTATGTGGTAGGCTATCAAAAGCCTTTTTATAGTCTATCCAGGCTATTGATAAGTTTTTGTGTCGTTTGTGACAATCTTCTAAGATCATCTTATTGATGAGTAGTTGGTCTTTACAGCTGTAGGATCCACGTTTACATCCTTTCTGTTCATTAGGGAATATGCTGCTGTCTGTTAAAAAACTATAGGTATATTCCGTCAGGACAGATGTTAGAGTTTTGTATATAGTTGTTAAGCAGGTTATGGGTCTATAGTTTTTTGGTTCATTTGTTTCTTCACTTTTTGGAAGCAGGAATGTTAACCCATTAACTAGCCAAGGAGGCATCCTACTAGGGTGTTGCAGAACATCATTGTACAGTTCTGTTAGCAGTTCATGGCTCTCTGGGAAGGCATTCAGCCAGAAGTTAGGAATTTTATCCTTTCCTGGAGACTTCCATTTGCTTGACCTCCTGAGAGCAGATCTTATATCTTCTACCTTGACACCCTCCCACTTTTGCTCTTCTAAGGGGTCCAGTTCTGTAGATATTCTGTCAATCCAGGGGGCCTTTTCATTGTGTGTTTTTTCTTCTGCCCAGATTTTATTCCAAAATCTCTGCACTTCTTCTTTTGATGGTACAGACCCTGCAGTAAACGCTGTTTTTCCTATCTTCCTGTAAAAATTCTTGGTGTTATTTTTGAACATGTTGTTGTCCTTGAAAAATCTAACACACTTTTCATACCTCGCTATGCGGGTAGCTTTGGCAGATACCTTTTGTTTGATGGTTTCTATGGTGGCATCAATATCAAGTATAGTTTTCATATTGTATTTTTTCAGTAATTTTTGGGTTTTTGTAGGTTTGGTAGTCTTGTGAGCCTTAAGGTTTTTCAAATATTCAATGTCAGATCTAAATACTTTAATTTGTTGTTGCAGACGCTCTTGCCAAGAAGGCTTTTTGTGGGACTGTTGCCGTTTTCTAATCTTTACACCACATAGGATCGTTGAGATTTTCGCGGATGCATAGTATAGGTGGTTGAGGTTTGTGATATCAACATCATTAACTGAAATTATATCCTTAAGTGCAAGCCGGATTTTACCAATTATTTTCATGTTTTGGTTAGAGTTGCGGATTTTAGGAAGTGTATCAGGCTCATCCATGCTGGTTTCTTTAATTTTCAGCCATTCAATCATGATTTGATTTTTTAGCTCATGTAGTTCTGTTGGGTCAATATTTGTGTGACTTTCTTTATCTATTTGATGCTCATCTGTCTTAGTGTTTATGATTGGTTCAGGGCGTATTTCACTTTGCCTATCACTTATACTAACTCTTTCAATCCTCTCTTCGTTTTTATCCGCCCTGGGCTGGTCTATAATCATTTCCTCTGTATTATCTTCTCTAGCTGCAGCTTCGTTCATTTTATCCGATATTGCTTGTCTAACCTGATCAATCTCTACTTCAGTCAGTAATTTCTTTTTTATAATGTTTCTTCTAACATTGGCAAGCTTGTTACTGTCCATGTAGGGTCTTACTTCAGGGTGTTTCTGTCTCCAGTTTAAGTATGCTTGTACAGTGCTAGACTTATCTGTGGGGAAATATATGGCATGGTAGAAGGCCTCGAGAACTTCTTTATTATCTTCCCTAGACCATTTTTCCTTCTTTTTCTTTTGATTATTTGGTGATGAGCATGGATGGCCATCTGTTGGAATATTCCGGTTGTGGGGTTCGTCCAGCTCCTGTGTGTTGGGAAGATTTGATCCAGTAACTGATTTTTCAATCAGGATTTGGTTCAATTTTCGGGTACGTGGTCTTTATGACCAATGCGGTTTATTGTTTGATTTGTTGACCTTGAAGCATGACGAGCATCCATTCTTATATTAGGAGATGGATCTGTCAGTTTAGGGTTCACTACATGTAAGCATTGCTCATAGCGCCGCTTCTTAAGACTAGCAGATCTATATTCGTCTGTATTTTTTTTGTTGATAGTTTTATCTCCGGACATTTTTTTTTTTTTTCTCCTTTCCTCCTCTTCCTTTCTTCAAGGCTTACTGTGTCTGTATTAGTTCGAAATAATGAGAATAAAATACGGAGAAGGAAACGAAAAGAAAGGGAAAAAGACGGGATCTGTCAGTTATTATTGTTATTACTATCATCTTCCCCACCATCACCATCATCAGCAACATCACCATCACCATCATCAGCAACATCACCATCACCATCATCATCTTCAATGTGTAGCCACAGCCACCATCAACACTCCATTGTGTTGGAGAATGGGTGGTTAAAGAATTCATGTTCTTTGGGTCTATAAATATGGTAGATGGTGGTGACAAAGGACGTTAATGGTCAGTAAAAGGTCAAACCTGTTTACGTTTATTTATTTATTATTTTTTTTTTCCCGTTCTCTTTTCTTCTTCACCACATGCATATGTATATGTATATATATGTATATTCACTCACACATATTATCTGATGTTTTCGTCGAAGATTTTTTTTTCTTTTTTTAAATAACTTTCTGAGTTCAATGTTATGTATATATTTTTAAATTTCTGAATTCAGTTGTATGTATATAGTAGTAGGTGCTTAATTCCATAACTTTTTATCGTGCATTTAATTGTGTTGTTACAATAAAAGGTAATTTAAAAGGCAATTTTACACATTCTTATAGTCATGAGAGACGACTAAATGTAAATGTTCACACAGAATTGGAGATATTTATGTTTCTAATTTTTCTTGTTAGGTGTACGTTTGTATGAGCTGTAGATATGTAAGTTTTTTTTTTTATACTTATTTTGAGGGTAATTCAAATTACTTACAGAAAACAGTAGATCTTCCAGTTTTCTACAGTTGACCTGCTGGGTTCGCTGTTGCCAGTTCAGAGCATCGTAAAAATACGTCCATCCTCTGTCACGTCCAGCCGCCTTATTATTATTATTATTATTATTATTATTATTATTATTCTATGTTTGACTTTTGCTTTATGTCTGTACAAGTTGGCTCCACGTCTCATCCAGAGACCTCAAGAGACAACAGGCTGGAAGTTCTGTGCCATATATTTGGGGTTTTTTTTTTTTTGTGTTGTACTAGTGAATGTCTAATACATAAATAAAAAAAAAAATAATAAATAAATAAATAAAAAAAAGTTTGTTTTAAACCTTGGGATTACATAGAGAGTATTTTGCGTAGGATATGAGCAGTTCCCATGAGCACTATCTTTTGAATTTCTGCCATTTCTGAGTTAGGTAGCAATCAGCCCCTTTTGCTATCATTCCCAGGGCACCTATGACAACAGGTATTGTTTTAGTCTTCAGGTTCCACATTTTGCTGATTTCTATTTCAAGATCTTTATATTTGCTCTGTTTTTGGTAGGTCTTGACAGATACGTTTATATCGATTGGGACAGTCATATCAATGAGGAGGCATGTTCTTTGTCTGAAGTCTTTCAATATGATGTCTGGCCTATTTGCATCTATCTTCCTGTCAGTTTGAATGGTGAAGTTCCATAGGAGTGAGATGTGGTCATTTTCAAGCACAGTTTTATTCATGGGGCAAATCCAGGTTTTTGCAAATTACCCAGTGAATATATTGTGCAGCTCTATCATGCCTACTGAGGTACTCTGTAGGCACTTGAAGACTGCATTTGGAGACAACATGGTCAATGGTTTCATTTTGTTGTCGGCATACACGACATGTTGGGCTACTGCCGTTCTTTAATATGTTGGCCTGGTAGTTTCTTGTTGGTGGCATTGATCTTGAGCTGCTATGATAAACCCTTCGGTTTCAGTATTATTATTATTATTATTATCATTATTATTATTATTATTATTATTATTATTACTTTTTTTTTCTTCTTCTTTCAAATTTGCTTCCATTTCTTGCTGAGTGTATTCCTGACTCCTAGGGCAAAGAAACTCATAGTATACATTGGTAGGCCATTAAACCAAACTCAGTAGTTCGTTCATTTTTTTTTTTTTTTTTTTTAAAGTTAAATTAAAATACATGAGCAGCAACAGTTCTCACATCGACAATGCTCTTCTCAATACGTGTGATGTACCAGTTAAGACAATCTTTTGCACTTCTTGCAGGGATGGTAAGCCAGGGATCATTCTCATATAATTTTCGGTTCCCTTCTTGATCATTCCTAGTGCTCCTACGATCACTGGTATTGTAACCGCCTTGAGATGCCACATTTTCTCAATTTCAATGAGTAGGTCTTTATATTTTCTGAGCTTGTCAAACTCTTTCGCTGAGATATTATGATCACAGGGGATGCTCATGTCGATCAATAAGCAAACTTTATTGTTTTGGTCTTTCACAACAATATCTGGTTTATTGGCCTTGATGGTTCGGTCTGTATGTACTGGAATGATGGTTCGGTCTGTATGTACTGGAATTTATTATTATTATTATTATTATTATTTATGTCACTCTCATTGTTGTAGTGATAAAGCTTCTTCTTATTCAGATGGTTGCAAATTTTTTTTATTGCAGACGTGTGGGTTCAAATCCCATAGCTGATTCTGTTCCCTTTTTTTCCTTTCTAGGGGTTCTTTTGCCTGATTTATTATGATTCGATGTTCAGAGCTTCATTTGTTTGTGTGAAGCTTCTTAAAATGACTTATTTTAAAATTTCTCAAAACTTTCAATGAATCGAATGAAATTTATTTGCTTTTTCACTTGATCACATAGTATTATATGGTTTTTTTTTTATCTTTTACTTGTTTCAGTCATTGGATTGTGGTCATGCTGGAGCACAACTTCGAAGGGTTTAGTCAAACAAACTGACTCTTAAGCCTGGTTCTTATTCTTTTGGTCTCCTTTGAGAGGATGTAAACAAACCAACACCAGTTGTCAGTTAGTGGAGGTGAAGTACAAACACAAAGACACACCCACACACGATGGGTTTCTACCATATTCACTCACAAGGCATTGGTCAGTTCAGGGCTATAGCAGAGGACAATTAGCCAAGGTGCTGTATCCTGAGACTGAACCCCAAACCTCATGACTGCAAAGTAAGCTCCTTAACCACTCAACCATTGCATATTTAGTTTGTCGGAGTCATCCTGGTGTAAGGGTTACCATCACTGTTTTGTAATTGATGGACTCAGAGTTTCATTCCTGGGAGTGATTCTCTCCATTATTTCCTAACAGGTATTTTACATCATCTTTTATGAGTTTCATTTACAGCATCATTTTCAATCAAACAGCCCCCCCCCCGCCACCAAATCTCATTCTCTGACATTTTAATGCTTTAAAACACACCAAGATATATATATATTTTTAATGTAGTTGACATTGCCAAACTGAATGGTACTCCTAGGTGTCAAAACCATAATGATATCCATTGGGCAGCTGATGAAGGGAATATGTCTTTGATACATTTGTTGTCTGTGAATCTTTTATGTCTTGTGTATCATTATTCTGAGTTGTCCTTCATTCTCATATGGCTGGCAAGTTACAGAGTTCATGGTTTGTGGTAGTTGTAATGTTGGTGTTATCAAATATACTAATGTTGTATGATTGTCTATGTTCATAGTCTTTTCAAGCTAGGATAATACTTAATTAAGGGTTTATGGTTTTGGAGGTTTTGTAGCATACAATATGAGGGGGTGCTGAAGAGTTCTTGGCTTTGGGTACAAGAAAATACTGGAGGATCAGTTAATTATGATTCTATTCAACATATTCTCCTCTCAGATTCACACACTTATTGCAGTGGTCCTTAAGTTTTTCTAAGCCCTGTAAAAGAACTCAGAAGCTTGGGCCTCCAACCAGGCTTTTCATGAGACCCTGAAAGCCAGGAACTTTTTAGCACCTTCTCATATGTGTGTGTGTCTGTTTGGTTGTGTGTAAAGTAATTAGGGAATTCATAATTATATCTTATATATGGACACTGCCAGATCAGATTAGGGCCTGGTGCAGCCTGCTGGCTTCCCAGACCCCAGTCAAACCGTCCAACCTATGCCAGCATGGAAAATGGACGTTAAATGATGATGATGATATATAAATATATATATATATATATATGTGTGTGTGTGTTTGTGTGTATATGTTTGTGTGTCTGAGTTTGTCCCCCCAACATCACTTGACAACCTGGTGTTTTTATGTCCCTGTAACTTAGCGGTTCGGCAAAAGAGATTGATAGAATAAGTACTAGGCTTGCAAAGAATAAGTCGTGGGTTGATTTGTTCGACTGAAGGCGGTGCTCCAGCAGGGCCGCAGTCAAATGATTGAAATGAATAAAAGAATAAAAGAATAACATATATATATATATATATATATATATATATAAAATTAGAAAAAAACACATTTTATCAATTCAAAATGAACAATTAAATTACATATAATAGAAATATAAAAATAAAATAACAATAATATACTGATGATTAAGTAAATTGCAAAATAATAATAAAAACATATATATTTGGTATATATATATATATATATATATATATAAGAAATATTGAGTTTCTAAATCTCTCGTAGAGAGGTGTACGGTGGTGGAGCGATATAATGGTTGTATACTGTCAATCTAACAAGAACGTGACAGTAGGGGGTACACCACCGTTATATAGCCCTAGGAGGCATCGAACGCCTCCTGACAGCTTCGACACATTTTATCCTGTGTCCTTATATACACATACGAAGGGGAGACAAACACCCCCAACTGCCGGAACTGCACCTAGATGCAGTTCCGGCAGTTGGGGGTGTTTGTCTCCCCTTTGTAGAACACAACGAGAAAAGAAAACATAAAAACAAACAAGGAAACGGACTTTTTTTAACAACGAAAAAAACAGAGTACAAGACAAACAATACAAGGAACATTCCCCTTCATCAGCTGCTCCTGGTTCGACTCAATGCGTGTTTCGAAGGTAAGGGCAGAACACGATCCGGCCGAAGCAGTCCTTCCTGCAAAATGAATTAAATAAAATTCTTTTTGCAGAGGAGTAAAAAAAAGGAAAGAAAGTGACAAGAACAGGACGTAAAAGCAATACAAAAAATAAAAAATACAGAACACATAAAGCATAAAAACAGGACAAGGAAACCAACAATGAGGGCTTTTTTATATATATACCGGAGTAAATACATAAATGTGAAACAAGGTGGAGAAAAGAGGTAGAGTAATATGCTTTATTTAAAAGCAGCAGAAATTCAACAAAGCCTGTTACTCGGAGTTTCACGTTCCCGTTCGTCAGACAGTTTTTGTTAAAATAGAATCGGTATATATATATATATATATATATATATATATATATATATGTATATATATATATATGTATGTATGTATTAAAAATGGGAAAGACTGGTTTATGTGATTACCTTAAGTTTCTCATTCACAAAGGGTTTAGCTTTATGGTGTATCGTCAGATCTGAAAGACCTATTCGCCCAAGACCCCTTAAAAATAAACCAGCCATCCCTATTTTTGTCCTGCTCTACATCTTAGAGTGTGCTTCTTTCAGATTTATGTTTTCCACAAATGATATATCATCATCATCATCATCATCGTTTAATGTCCGTTTTCCATGCTAGCATGGGTTGGACGTTCGACCAGGGTCTGGGAAGCCAGGAAGCTGCACCAGGCTCCAGTCTTATCTGGCAGTGTTTCTAAAGCTGGATGCCCTTCCTAACACCAGCCCCTCTGTGAGTGTAGTGGGTACTTTTTACATGCCACCAGCACAGGGCCCAGCGGAGGATGGCAAATGGCCACAATCGGTTGGTGCTTTTTACGTGCCACTGGCATGGAAGCCAATCAAGGCAGCACTGGCATCGGCCATGTTTAGATGGTGCTTTTTACGTGCCACCGGCTTGGGGCGCACAACTACAATTTCCATTTGATTTTTATTTTGATGTTGATGTACTTGACTCAATTGGTCTCCTCAGTAGGTCGATATATGTATACATATATATATAATATAAATAATATATAAATATATGCTTATATACATACATACATACATACATGTATATGCTTACATATATACGTATATACTAAGCAATAAGGGTTTAGCAACGAATTGCCTTACCACATACCGAATTTAGAAATAGCAGTCAAAGGGTTATAGCTATTTCTTCTACTAAAAAGGGAGATCTCAGTAAAAACAGCAATTGGAAGGCTGACACAAACAGGTAAGAGAGAATGAATTGACTGCAATCTATCATACATTTTTTAAGTTATCTACGGACGTACGTTTCGAAATCAAGTTTTTAGGAAAGCATAAGAATTAAATATTAAATATTAAATAATTCTATCTTACCGAAACTTCTTTTCTCTCAGCGTAGAATACTATAATTGATTATAGTATTCTACGCTGAAGAGAAAAGAAGTTTCGGTAAGATAGAATTATTTAATATTTAATATTTAATTCTTATGCTTTCCTAAAAACTTGATTTCGAAACGTACGTCCGTAGATAACTTAAAAAATGTATGATAGATTGCAGTCAATTCATTCTCTCTTACCTGTTTGTGTCAGCCTTCCAATTGCTGTTTTTACTGAGATCTCCCTTTTTAGTAGAAGAAATAGCTATAACCCTTTGACTGCTATTTCTAAATTCGGTATGTGGTAAGACAATTCGTTGCTAAACCCTTATTGCTTAGTATTACTTAAATTTTCCTCGATTGAGGCTTTTACATGCCGAAGACTACTTGGTGTAATTGATAATTATTCCAAATTAATTAATTTCACCCTTCATTATATACGTATATATATATATACATGCATATATGGTACAGGACATCAAAGAAATGTCAACAGAATGAGAAACGTGACAGGCAACATAAAGAACATTCCCTTCATCAGTTGTTCCCTGTTTTATCTACTCCACATTTCAAAGGTAGGGACAAGACGTCACTTCATTAAAACAGGCCTTTTTGCAAAGCAAATTAAATAAAATTCGGGATTTTTTGTGGACGGTTAAAGTGGTAACAAAATATTATATGATCAAATGCCATGCATCCATTTCCAAGTAAGTTTTATCTCTCTCTCTCTATATATATATATATACATGCATATACATAAAGTAGAGTATATGTAATCTTTTATTAGCTGAGAATAATGCCACGTGAGCTACTGAAGGATAATGTTGTATCCTCATCTGTTAAAAGACTGTATGTGTGTGTTCATGTGTGTTCGTGTGTGTTCGAGTATGTGTGTGTGTGTGTGTGTGCAAACATGTTCGTATGTTTGTGGGTCTGTGTGTGTATTAGAAGGAAAAAGTTTTTACTCCCTGTATCCCTTGATAAGAATCTTAAACTAATTTCCTGTTGAGAGATTTGAAAGAATGGGTTAATAGCAAGCTTCTTGCGATAATTAAGCCATTTAAATAGGGGCTGAAGGAAGCTTAAAGCTACAGTATTAACAAGTGTCACATGACTTATATGTCACATGACTGTAGAAAAATGGATACATTAAGTGTCAGAGCTGTGATCCTTGACAGACTCATGTATTCATGTGTAAATCCCAATGCACACACATACATACTCTTGTAGATGCACATAAACACACACAGTGTCTGCACTGTATGTATATATATATGTGTGTGTGTGTGTGTGTATATGTATTTATTCATAAATTTGTTGTGGGAATTGATATAGATAAATTCCCACAACTTATATAATTCAGAGGAAAATCTAATGTAAACAAATCTCGTTTGACCCCGAAAATAATGCAGACATATGTGTTTGTATGTATGTTGTGTATATACGTATGTGTGTGTATGTAACTTATGTATGTACATATGAGTGTATATGTATGTTATATATGTGTGTATGTATGTATATATGTATGTGTGTATGCATATATGTATGAATGTACAAATGTATATGTATGTATGTATGTATGTATGTATGTTTATGTCAGGTCACTTTCGAGTGCTACTAGTAACATGTAACCCAGTACAACCTGTTGCATGGTCGGGTCTTCGGTGACTAAACCGGCAACCCCACCAAGCTTGCTTGGTGAGGAGGGTGTTTATTGGACACCCTGTCAAAGGGCAAAGGAACTCTTGAGAGTCAATGGCCATCCAATAAATGTCTTAAGGCTGCATCATGCGTGGGGACATAGAAATAATCGGACTGAATACCCGATTGCGCAGTTAAACCATTGGGAGTGAAGGACTCCTAGCCTTTGTTAGGGCATCCTTCTAGGAGAAGGTAACTCAGGTAACTGGGATAACTCCAACATAAAACCTGTGGCTCAGTGGTTACCGATGATGTTGACTTGTTCTCCTTTTCGGATTATGGCTGCTGTTGCTTAGTGAGTGGGATTGACTCAGTGCACAGCCTTTCCCCACTTTAAAAAAAATCTTTTTGCACAGGCATTGCACGATAACAACATTGATTAAGCTTTGTGCAATGGCCATACTCGATAACAAGGGGGCAGCCACCATGTATGTATGTATGTAGGTGGTGAAAGTGCATGGCTAAGTGGTTAGTGTATTTGGCTCGTCATCACGAGGTGGTGAGTTCGATTCCTGGCTGTGCATTATGTCCTTGAGCAAGTTACTTTATTTCCCGTTGCCCCAGTCCACTCAGCTGGCAAAAGTAAGTTGTACCTGTATTTTGAAGGGTCAGCCTTGTCACATTACACTGAATCTCCATGAGAACCACATTGAGAGTACATGTGTCCATGGAGTACTCAACCACATCAACTGGTGCAACCGTCACCGTAACTGGAGAGCCTGTGTGTGTGTATGAATGTGTGCTGATATATGTATGTATCTGTGTATGTTGTATCATGCAGGCCTGGCTGTGTGGTAAGGAGTTCACTTCACAACCATCTGTTATCTGGTTCAATCCCTTTCTGCAAATACTGTCACAGCCTTAGGATAAACAAAGCCACAGACCGTGGTTTTCACTTAAACCCTGGGGCAATACAGAATGTTCGATGCAAACCTCAAAATTGGGAAATTCTTGATTCAAACTTCTATGAGAGTTTCTTGTTGGTTGATGAAGCAATTATGACAAGGAGCACATTGCAGCCCCTTGGTATATTCAGGGCATGAAACAAAGAAGAACATCTGTTGTTAGCACTACCAATAAAGAATTCCACCCACCCCACCACAAACAACAACAAAAAAACAGATTTTTATGGGAGATTTATTTAAGCAAAATAACCAAAATTCCTCACACAGATACAACAAACATAAAATATACCATGAAGTTTATCGCAAATTGAGTGATAAACAATTTTGAATGTAGCATTGATAATTTTATCAGATATAACATTATTCCCATGACCCTTTGTGACGTGAATGACACATCTTGAAAATGTTCATAGCTTTCGGAACACGATTGTTTGAAACTAAACATGCAGAACTGACAAAGAATTATGGAAAATTGTTAATAAAAAAGATTAATTTTGTCTTTATTATAACAAACGTCTGAAAAACTAAAGGACGAGAGGAGATTTTGCATGCTTGATTTAGATCTGCCAGTGGAAATGTTGGTATATTTGTATGTCACTGAAAAGGAAACAACAAATGGTAATAAGAAAGAGGAATTTTATAGAAAAGTTCAAGAGCAGTTGGGAAAATAACAAATGGATTTATTGCTATGAATAGAAAACTTTAATTCTGAAGTAACAAAACTGCCATTCTGGTTTTTCTTAATGTTTTTTGAAATCAAAGAATGGAGAAAATGATTAGAACTGGATGTGGCAATTATTTTTGGAGCAATTATTTTTTGGAGCAATGGAATATACATCAATATACTTGGATTTATCTCGTCAGGAAAGATTGGGATTAAATTGATTGTACTGCAGCTGATAAATAACATAAGACCTCACTAAAAAATATGAGAGAGAAGTTGGTATTGGCAGCAAGGAACAACTGCCAAATTCCAAGAAAACATCAAGGATGATAAGTAGAATTTTGACTTCAAGGTCTGACATAAAGAAAATGAGAAGTAATGAGTATGTAAAAGTGTTTATGTGAGGATGTTGTGATAAATTTATTGTTGTAGAGATATGAAAGGATGGAGAGGAGATTGGGAAGATGTGAAATGATATTCGAGAAGAAGTAAAAATAACACTTAGAAATGAAGAAAGAGGAATTAGAAATAAAGCTTGGGACATGATAGAGAAAAAGGAAGAGAGCGAAACTTGAATGTGAAACTGTAAGTAATTATAATCAAAGATTACCAATTCTAAGAACCGAATATGGAAGTGTTAATAGTGAAATAAAAAGACTCAGAGAAAGTGATAAGAGAAAACACTTGAATGACAAACGAAGATAAAACTGAATCTCAAATGAAGGGGGGGAGGGGGAGGGGAGGAGGATTAGTTTAACAATCTATTAAAGAAATTACGGCTATGAAAAACAGAGAACTTCTGTTTATAGAAAGGAACTTACTGAATAAAGATAAAGAAAAAAGAAAGAAGGAAGCAGTAAAAAACATACCAGTTCCATAGAAATGAAGAAAAATGTCTTTCCATCTGAACAGGATCTGAATATTGAGACAAAGGAGATGACATTTGCTAAGGTAAGAAATGCTTGAAAGCCATCAAGGAATTGTTAGAGGGAAGCACAACCAAAATGGTAAAAATTGATAGAACCATAACATTAATTGTATTCACAAAACTGTTTAATTGCATTTAGGGAACAAGTGGAATTTCCTGAGATTGGGAAAAAGAAATTACAAAAAAATATTTAAAAAAAACCTAAAAAATAGAAGGGAAACGTGTCTGAGTGTTAGAACCAGAATGATGTTATTCTCTTACACTTGGTTATGAAGATGTTCTGTAGAGTTGGCGCTGAATCCATTGTTGACAGAATGCTGCAGGAGGAGCAAGGAGGTTTCAAAACTGCACAGAATTTGGTGAACAAATGTTTGGACTATAAAGCACAATATACAAAAGAGAAAGGAAATAAGAAAGTTTGTATTTTGTTGATATTTACAAGAATTTTGGAAATAAATCATTAAAAATATTGTCAAAGATGATGAGGAGATACAAGGATGTGTGGAATATATTCTGACATCATTTCAAACACGTTTTACAGAAAGTTGTGTGATGAAGAAACTTGTTTCTTACGTTGCTTGGAAATAGGTGAAGGTTGATGATAGGAATGGCACCTGGCCATAGAAAACCTACATGTGTGTGTGTGTGTGTGTGAGGGTTGGCAACAGGAAGGGCATCCAGCTGTAAAAAATCTGCCTCAACAAATTCCATCTGACCATTGAAAACATGGAAAGGTGGACATTAAATGATGATGATGATCATCATCATCATTGTCGTCGTCATATACACTCACACACACCCACTTACTAGTTTTAACCATTAGGCTCGGTCACTAATGCCCATTTAGTGGATGTGTGTGTTTGACGATGTCATTCACCTTGGCTCACCTTGGTTCCAGATTTAACCTTGAGGATACATTATTGTATCCTTGTAATCTTTTGAATTATGGAAGATATTTCAGCAGGGATTCCTTATCGAAGACAGAGATAAGACAGTTCCCTTCCACTCTGTGAAAGTAGTCTAGCAAAGCACACAATATCCAGTTGCCACAGTTCTGTGTCAAGCTGGAGTAACTTGTGTGCTGTCATGTGACCTGTTATTAAAGCTGACCCTCAGGCCTCACCCTGTCACCTGAAAAAGGGGACAATGGGAAATTTTGTCCTTGGTTTACTATACCTGAAAGAAAGAAATGACAGTGAGGGTCATGGTTTGATTGCCTTTCATCATAAAGTCTGAGTATAATCTGTTTTGGATTGATACAGTCTCTCCTTTCTATATTCCGTTTATCTTTCTGCGAATCTCTACATTTTGAAATTTCAGGGAATCTTAACATTTTTCTCACCATTTTTCATTATGAAATGTGTTGCCAATACGTTTTAATGATTTTGAAAATAATCAATAATCTGGAGGGATTAGTGAAATAATTAGCATTTTCATAATTAAACTGGTATTTAAGGTGGAATCATTAGCACATCTGACAAAATGCTTATCGGCATTTCATTTGGTTCTCTGTGTTCTGAATTCAAATTTCACTGAGGCACATTTGCATCTTTTTGGGGGTCATTAAAATAATCACTGGCTGAGTAATGGGGTCAATGCAATCGACTGACCCCTTCTTTTAAACTTGCTGGCCTTGTACCAAAATTTGGAATCATTAGAAAACTGGTGTTTAGAACTTAATAATAATAAGAAAAATCTTAAGCATGAAAGATTTTGTATTAGAACCAGAATCTGTCTCAAGTAGATTGGTATCGAAGGAATAAAAGATTTTTTTGTGTTCCTATATTCTAAAGAACAGACAGCCTTACCATAAAATGGTGAAGCTGTGCAAGCCAGATAGGATTGTTTCTTTTTTGTTTTGTTTGTGATGGCCTCATTTTTAGATAAGTCGCAATTTGCAATTTCCGCTTAAGAGTTTGTTGACCTTATATCAGGTGAAGACAGGTAGATTGGAAATGCAAACTGCAACAGTTATGCTTATTGTTTACACTTTCTCTTGCCATTTCAAACTGCGAAGATAGAATACAAAATAGACCAGGTGTGTATTTATCAGGTGAAACAGTAATTAACAGTTCGTATTGCAGGAAAAAAGTTTATAACATAAAATCAATCCAGATGTGTTTATTATGCGTAGCTGCACTTCAAAAGAGTTGTTTTCCCAAAACATAAAAACTATTCCTCTCTCTCTCTTTCTGTCTGTCTGTCTCCCCCCTCTCTCTCTCTCCCTATATATATATATATATATATATATATATATATATATATAAGTGTACATATATACTTATACACACATACACATATAGATAGACAGAAAGAGAGGAAGATAGATGCATATGCACACACACATACAGACACTCAAACACACTCACACACACATGCACACACACATACACACGCACGTACACACGCACACACACACACACACACCATGCATATCTGTTTGTGATGCATTTTGTCTGACAGTCTGATGAGTCTGTTCCTAAGAAGCCGTGGCCCATTGTTTTGTTGATAAAGGACTGTCTCCTCTGACAGCAGCAAACCACAGCAAACACATTCCCTGACTGCAGGGATGACATTTGAAGACATCTTCTACTCATGTTGTATCAACCTTGCTTTTATTTTTGCTGTCGCTTTTCTTCATCTGTAGGCCTCAGATTCAGCTTTCCTTTATTTTCTTCAAATTCCTGCCTGGTTCCAGCTTTCAGTGAGAGTTTTTGCAATGTTCTGTTACCCTTCAACATTTATGTTCAGTGACATCATGTTTCTCTTGCAGACATCTCTAACCTGAAGGTAGCATTATGTCTGTGCCCTTTTGCCAGACGCCAACTCCTGTTGCAGCCGGCCCTTGTGGGTCCATCCATCTAACTTGTGGGTGTAACTGACCAAACCAGCAGAAACGTTGTAGAAGCCAGATGGAAAGGTTGGGTATCTGGGCAGGGACTGGAACCTTATTTTCGTCAGTTCAGTTGGTCCACTCGATGTCCAGAAAGTGTTTTTGAACCGTGAAGGTAAAAAGCAGAAGGCATCAAAATACCATTCTCGAACCCCCAATTCTTGTACAGTGTCAAAGGAAATGGTAAAATAAATTTTATAATAAAAATTGCTAGTTAAATTTCCTGAATGTCTTTTGAAACTTTTATTTAAATCACAGCAGTAGAAAATTTGCAGAATAATTGTGTTTGGCAGAGCTGTTTGAATGCCGGGTAAAAAGTATCTCACCTGTGTTTAGGTTCTGAGTTCGAATTCTGCCATGGTCGACTTTGCCTTTTGGGATCAATAAATTAAGAACCAGCCAAGTGCTGGGGTCAATCTAATCAACCTGGCCCCGCTCTGAAATTCTTGGTCCAGTGCCAACATTTGAAACCAATATTTTAGCTGCAATCTTTGATGCATAAGTCATGCTGCTTTCTGTGAAAGTTGTTTGCAATTTTAGTTGTATTTGAAAAAGTCATTGAAATAATCTCAATAATTGTCAAAAGAGTTTAGAAAAAGCCTGGAACCATAGATATAAATAAACTAATACATTTTTATGATTTCTACCTGGAACAAACGGATTACCTGACACTTTTAAATTGCTTATCTCAATTATCAGATAATACTTGTAGCATCTAATTTGCTTACACCTGGTCGTCATTTATTTCACATTTGTGGAAGTGAATTTTGTGTTACCAAATAATGTTGCTAAATGTAAGTTTGTTTGTAATGTTCATATTCATATCGACTAAGTAGAGTTCTACATATTTAATCCTTTTTTTGGTGTGTGTGTGTGTGTGTATGTGTGTGTATGGATGCTTACGTCAGAGTGTGCTTTGAATTTCAAGCCCAGAGCAAGGTTCCATATAGTTTTTTTTTTTGGTGGGTGGGGTAAAAGACTAGCCTTTCTATGAGTATATATGCATCCTTATATATTTGCATGTCTGTGTGTGTGTGTGTGTGTGTGTGTGTGTGTGTGTGTGTGTATGCTCATGTATAACGTGATCAACTTTGTTGTGTGATTCTAAGAACATGAGGCTGAAAGATGTTTTAATTCAAGACAGCAATCTTTCCATTCCATTCTCTTGTTTAGTTATTTACATCCAATTTCCCGAGATTCCAAATGTGTCATGGTTTATTCATAGAAACAACTATTTTTACAACTGGACTGTCTTCCAGTCATGCTGTTTCTTCCTGCTGGCTACAAAATGGTGACCAAATGGTGAAACCAGTTTTGGTTTGTTTGTCTTTTAAACAATCGGAAGATCCAACTTCGTCAGGATGTATTCAGTCGTCCATCTTCTACACCTTGGAACAGTGTAGTCACAGAAACATTCTTGATTGTCTCCAAAAGAATTCCATTCTCTTGATTGGCTAACACTCACTCACCATCAACATTCCACAGCTTCTCATTCCTAAATATGCAGTTCTTCTTTTTACTTTTTTTCAAATAATTTCTTCTTCCCTGAACAAGATGGAGTAAAGTGCTGCCCCTCACCAGTTCTGTACAGCCAAGTCTTCTCTTTTCTCATCTTTTCCATTGTGTCTCTACAATCAGACTCACATTTTATCCAGTTTTTCCTTGGCTCACTGGAATTCCCTCTCTGCCAATGGACTTCTTTGTTCTTGGACTTGCAGAAGAAAGGATGGCAGAGACTCTTGACACACTGTTCTTACTGTTAGTCAGCTCCATCTCTGACTGCTTTTTATTGTGGGTAGAATGTTCTATGCTTTCAAATGGGGAAGGAAGTCGGTTATTCCTCCTCAACAGAATGCAAAATGTTCCAACTCAAGTCTGGCAGGAAAAACGGAAGAGAAGAAGGAAATGAAGTGTGGGAGCTGCAAGAGATAAGCGGGATGAGGCACCTTGGTGGCTCCCACGAGGCACAAAGGGAGTTGAGGAATCAGTTTGCAAGACTGTATGGGAAAGAGAATGAAAGGATGATGTGGGTGGGAGGCAGACTGCCAGAATAGGTAGGGTTGAAGGGTGGGTGGGGAAGGAACCATGAGTTGAGGATGTAGAAGAGAGTGGGGAGGGGGAAGCAGCAGGAGTAATAAAAATGATATAGTTGTCAGGGGGTGGGGGTCAACAAGCGAGAGGAGTGAAACAGTGGGTAGTCTGTGGGAGGTGGGGTACAGGGAGAAGTGACACGGGGGAGGCGGGTAATGTGTGACTGTAATGTGGATGGAGAGCACAATGCATCGCCCTTTCAGAACTCAGTTTCATTGAGGAGGGCAGCTTTGGTAAGAACTTCATATTGCCAGAGGTTTTGGTTCATTGTCCTCTGCCATGTCTTCATGGGTCTCCCTTTTCTGCAAGTTTGGGCCACATTTTGCAACAGACACTCCCTTATACAGCCACCCTCACCCCTGTGTCCATATCAGTGCAGTTTTCTTTTTAGCTCGCAATAACTCCGTTCCTCCAAGGACCAGTTCTTCACTCAATGCCTTCCAACAGTTTTTCATGAACACCCACATTGCACATCCAACAGAGTATACTCACTTCATTTCTTTCCAGTTCCCTTAAGTCCTCTCTTTTCAAGGCCCAACTCTTCCTGCCATGCAGCATTGCACTTCTAACTCAAGCATCTAACACAGTCTGCTCTTCAATCTGAGGAAGAAGACCTTTGCTCTTAGCAATGGTAGCTCCCTGAACTTCAGCTCTCATTCAGCTACAATACTTTCATCGTGCACACACACACGCATGCATGCATATATGCACATACATGCACATCCGCACACATATTTGCACACGCACACACATACAGGCATGGAAACCTCCCCCTCCCGCCACCACCCCCTTCCCCCCTTCCGCCCCCCTTCCCATCGTCCATCCCCCTTTCCCTTTCCTCCCCCTTCCTCTTGTCATCGTCGTCATCATCATTGTTGTCATCGTCATCGTTGTCATCATCATCACCATCACCATCACCATCACCATCATCTTCTGAGGTCCGTTTTCCATGCTGGCATGAGTTGGACAGTTTGACAGGAGCTGGTAAATCTGAGGGTTGCATCAGGTCCCATCAGGTTTTGACATGGTTTCCATGGCTGGGAGGCCCTTCCTAATGCCAACCAATTTACAGAGTGTGCTGGGTACTCTTTACATGGAACCAGTACCAGTTTTTTTTACGTGGTACCAGCACCAACAAGACTACCAATAGTAGCCTCCCCCCACCCCTAGACGAGCCCATGTGTTCGGAGGCCCATTTAAGCAAAGTCACAGATATTCTAAGTTAGATACAAATGCGAATTTGTGTTGTGAATACAAAACAAATTGACATGAATTGAGATTTTAAAATAGAAACCCAGTGTTCTGTGTTTGTATTTTAGTGGATGTGATGTTGATGATGATGATAATGATGCTGAAGAAATAGCTGACTCTGTGTGTGTGTGTGTGAGTGCACGTGTGTTTGTCACTGATGTCATGTTGTTAATATTGTTGAGAGTAACAGCTGAAGAAGCATTAAGTGCTCTAATAATATATCACCAGTGTTAAATATGAAATTTATGTCCATGTTGATTTTATTGACTGACACTTCCAGCTATTGATGTCCTTTTGCCATGCACACACACACACACGCAATTAGAATGTGTGTGCTTCTGTGTTGATGTAGGGGTCAGATGAGGCTTCAGCATGGCAGACACTCCCTGCTCAGATGCATTTCCTGGCACCAACCCATATCTGTTGTTCAAAAAGGGCCCCTTTTTCATTGCACAGGTTCATCTGGCATCGTCTCATACCAGCATTTCTATATTCCTTTCAGCATCACCACGGCAACCAAATGGCCCCTTCTTTTCAAACACAGAAACATCTCCTGAATCTCATCTTTTTTGTCAAAGAACTTTTAGCAAATCTCTTGTTTTTGGCTTTTCTTTCCACAAACTTCTCATCCAGCTCCTTTACCCTTTTCTCTATATTTTTCTCTGGTTCCTCATTTCTTCTTCCATTCCTTCCATGCCACAAACCAGCAGAATTACTTGTGACAACTTTACTATTTTATTGAGGTTAAGAATTCCTCCATTTTTATGATTTTCATTCCGCTTAGAATATTTCATAAATTGTATTCAATCTCTATTTTTTAAAAAGCCAAAACGTGTTGAAATTGTTTGATTTCCCTCTTAAAAAATATATCGGAGAATTCTACACTTTCCATTCTGCTTGTCAAACCATTTCACGTTTTATCTCCTGTCGGCAATTCATTGTTGATGTTCTTGATTATGTTGAAGAACTCAAATGGGAAGTTTCTTTGATATGTAAACCATCGTCATCATCATCGTCGTTGTCATCGTCATCATCGTCATCATCATCGTCGTTGTCATCGTCATCATCATCGTCGTTGTCATCGTCATCATCATCATCAACATCGTCATCATCATCATCAACATCGTCATCATCATCGTCAACATCGTCATCAACATCATTGCTGTTTTAATGTTAACTTTTCTATGCTTGCAGGGTCAAATGGAATTCTTTGAATTACACTCACACACACAGACACACACACACACTCACACACTAACACACACACACACACTCCACATGCACACACTCACACACGCATCTTAAATTCCCCTGTAGGCTGGGTTAGTGCTAGTCTCATACATTTCCTGGTGCAAGGCAAGGCTTACCAACTTCCATCATATTTATGCGTCATCAACAGAATTACTCCTCCAAGACTTTTAACAACACACCAACGCGCACACACACACACACTCACCAAAACACACAGGTTCAACACACCAAAGCACACATACACACATGTATGCACACACACACACGCATGCACGCACATACACCCACAGGTATGCATTCATGCATGCACATACACTCACATGCACACACATCAAAACACACATGCATGCAAGCACACACACATACATTCACACACACACATACACACACATGCATACAAGCCAGCACATACACTCATGTATACTCAGTCACTAAAACACACATAGACATATGCATTCACACATGTACATACACTTGTGTACACACACACACACACACACACACACACACACACAGGCACACACGCACACACACACATACACACACGCACACACACACACACACACACACACACACACATCTTATAAATGTTTCTGATGTCGTCCTTGTTGTGATGTTTCAGTGAAGTTTGATGAGGACTTCCCACTGTGGCATCTGCTGAGAAGCCGCAGGGTAGCTGAGTGACGGAACTGGTGGGTGGTTGATTAAATACAACCGTTACCTGTGAGGTGGGTGATTAAGGTGATACTGGGTGAAGTGGGGGGAGGGAAGATGATGTTGATGAAGGTGGTGGTGAGGTTATTGGCTGTGTTGGTGATGATGATGATGATGTTGGTGATGTTAGCACCAGTAATGATGTTGCTTGGTTTAGATTTGTTTCTGTTGGTTTTAGAGATGGTGGTGGGGGTGGTGCTAATAACAGTTCTTTGAACTCAAAACTTGGATGAATGAAACTAAATAATTGTTTACATTAAAACACAGTCATTTAGGTTAATTAATGATAGTAATTGAGCAAATCCTTTCCATGCTGGATTGTATTTCTAATTAGAATTTTGATATTCTCAATTAAAAATGTTCACTTCTACTTAATTGTACTCCTAATTGATGCAGATCGGATCTCAAAGTAATTAACCTCAGTAATTTTTTGGTAAACTTTTCTTATGCCTACTTGAGTTGTAATCCTAATCATTGATTCTCTCGTTATTATTTCAAACAGTAGACTGAAGTGTACATTGGCCTGAGGAGGTCTAATAAGACAAAAACATGCCTGCAGTTATCTCCCATCTTTGCAGAAATTGTTGGAATAATATTCATCATTGACATTATGCTCTCTTTTCCTTGCATTTCTGATTAGAGTTTCCAGTGCTCGTTATATATATTCACTGCTAATTAACAGTATTACATTGCTGTCATTCTATAGGTTCTTAATCTGGCAGTAACAGTGATGATGATGACGATGGTGAAGACAGCTGATGATGATGCTGATGATGATGGTGATAAAGACTGAAATCCATTGGGTTTGAACACTTAATCCTCATTTAGTGACACTCAGAGAAAGTGAACCAACAAGAGAGTTTCTATGTGATCATTTGACCAGCAAGAAATAGCACCCTAACTCTCCCTTCAACTATACATTACCATCTTAAAAAAGGAAGATCCCATTGGTGAATATAATCCATGACAGACTATCTCTCTATATATAAACGGCAGTTTGTCTGTGTGTGTTTCTGTGTGTCTGTTTGGTTGTACCCTCACCCTGACCACTGCTTTCAACCGATTCTGATGAAACTTGACACACACATAGCCCAATGTCATAATTCAAAACTAACGCAGCGAAAATTTTGAAAAGTTCCCCCAGTTCTGAAAAAAATCGATAAATTCGACATGGGGTCGAGAATCAGAAACACAAACCACAGACTGTCTAGGGGACGCAACTCGACCTTTTTTAACTCTCAAAAAAATTTACCATCATTTTTTTTCCATTTTTTTGCTATTTTTTGGCTATAAATCTCTAAAAATGCTTTATAGTTATTTCCCTTACAAACCTGAGCAATGCCGGGCGATACTGCTAGTTCTTGAATAAAAGGCAAATGGCCATAGTTTAATTATGTTTGGTCCTTGGTCTGCGTGGCTAGGGCCAACATGGGGGAGGGCTGGATCTAAACAGCAACAGCTCAAAGAACAAGCAAGACAGGATTTCTTGATTTTTTCTCTTCTTAGATTCACCCTTCAGTGGATGATTGTCTTGTTTAAGATCAAGAACTTCATAAGGCTCGCAAATACAGTCACACCTGCTTTTAGATGAGAGTTCTGCTGTAGATAAAGTGTTGTCATGAGGAAGCTAAACCAAGCCACACTCACCCTTGAAGGTCCTGCTGCAAAAGGTAAGAAATGTTGAGAGAAGAATTGAACCAATTCTATGCCTATTGACAGGTGGATAAGGATTCTGCTGCGAAGAATTTAAGATGGATTATAATCTCACTGCAAACAGAACATTGCATAAGAAGCTGCATGAAAGAGGGCTACATATTTTGGGAAGGAATATAGAAATTGGGGACGTATTTTGAAGAGGAATCCATAAAATATAGTATCAGTTATATTCAGCTCCTAGAATATAACTGGTACTTCATTAATTCTGGAATGAGGAAATACAAAGTCAAACTTGTTGAGAATTGAATTTACAAATAATAATAATAATAAAATTATTGTATACAGTGCTCAGGTGCACCACAACTTGTCAAAAATGCCTATAAAGCATATGCAGTAATGTACAAATGTCTGGAAAGTGAACCATGTATGAGGCCTTTATCTCTAGACATGTATAACATTGGAATACAAACTTATAAAGGGTGGTAAATACATGATATTTGACAAGTAAAAACACATACATATGCCTACATACACACACACACACACACACACACATATATATGTATGTATGTATGTATGTGTGTGTGTATGAAAAACATATTACTTCAACATATGAAGTGTGACTGAAGGTTGTGTTCATCGCTAGATTTTTGCTTTGGTAGGAAGCAGGAAACCTTTGGGCTTAGGATAATGAATGAAGCAGTAATGAGAGCTAATGAGGAGAAGATGATGAAGTTTATTATAATGAACAAGATGATGTTAACAAAGATGACTGGAATGTTAATTATTGGTAATAATTGCGTGAGTAAAAGATGATGATGGTGATGATGATGACAACGACGACAACGACGATGACATTAATGATCACAAGGACGGTGGTGGTGGTGATGATGATGATGACAATGATGATGGCAATGGTGATTGCTACAGTGGAGTTATAACAGAAGAGTTATAACAATGACGATGATGAAGAAGAGGTCGTCATTGTTTAACCCCAGGTCAGCCATGCTTAGGCAGACTTTTAATCAAATGCCCTCCATCCATGGCCATCTCAGCTTTTATTCACACAGAAGGTATTTACGACTGCATTATCTAATGCAGTCTTCCTTATGAAAGATAGTGTGGTGGGATTTAAGGAACATTTGACTGCTATTTCTAGGAGGTTAAGCGATTAACAACTTAGATGAGGATGGTAATGCTGATGAGGATAAATATTACGATGACAACAACAACAGCAACAGCAACAATGACAAATTTAAATATTGAGGAAGAATGATGGATAGAAATGGAGAGATTGTTGTTGTTGTTACTGCTTAAGTCTATTTACTTTAATTGAGCGAACTTGTGATGCAATACATTCCAGCCATGGCCATCCTGTCTTTTTAGTTCGGGTAATTTTGCTGCTATTTCTAGGAAGTGAGCAATTGTGTCATGGCTCAGTATGGGAACAGTGATGATGATGATGATGGTAATGATTATGATGATGAGGAAGCAGAGAAGGAGGAGGATCTCCCCTTTTCTCCTCCTCCCTTAACTCCCCTTCTGCACTCTCTACACTCTCACCACCCCTTTCACCACTCTCACTCCACTAGACAATCCATCTACCATCAAACTGTTCACCTGTTTAGAAATTGCATTAAGAACAGGTGAGTGCTTTATATGGTTTCTCTGTATTGTAAGCAGTAGCTGGGTATGCGGTGGTGGTGGTGGTGGTGATAGTGTACGTGCATGTGCGTGTGTGTGTGTGTGTGTGTGTGTGTGTGTGTGGAATGTATAACAGTAGGTGCGTGTACTTGTAAGTGGAGTGTGAAATGGCGTACCTATGGAATGTAATATCGGTTCTGTGTGTGTGCGCGTGTGTGTGTGTGTGTGTATGTGTGGAGTATGTAGGGTATGTGTGGAATGTATGCGTGTGGGGTGTGGTATGAAGATGGACTGACATAATTTTGAGTAAAGACGAAGAAAAAGTGTTGAGATTTTCTTTTAAACATTTCCCTTCTTGTTATATTTTCTGTTTCATGTGAGTGTGTGAAGGAGGGACAGGGCCCACCATATATTTATCATGTCCAAAACCTGATGGTAAGAGTAACTGAGTGAAGCTAATTGAATGAATTCTTACCTGTGAAAGGTAAATATTAGGACATATAAAGAGTTCCAGGGGCAATGGAAGAAGGATTGGGTAAAAGGGACATTATACATCTTTTTTAAATGAATTATTGCTAGGAATTGTATAAAAGAATTGTTAAAGTATTTTGTGAATTGTAGAAATGTGACCAATTTATTGCACAAAATCTTATATGAACCCTCAAGGATAATATGGACCCTCAAGGACTATATGGACCCTCAAGGACCATGTGGACCCTCAAAGACTATATGAACCCTCAAAAACTATATGGACCCTCAAAGACTATATGGAATATCAAGGACTACATGGACCCTCAACGACCATATGGACCCTCAAGAACTATGGACCCTCAAAGACTTTATGGAACCCTCAAGGACCATATGAATCCCAGGAGAGAACCACTGATGTAGACTGTTAATTAGTAAATGCTTGCCTGTTGAATGAAAATTAATTTAATCAGGGACTGATTCTTGCATTCCAATTCTTCAGTTCCAATTCTTCAGTTCCAATTCTTGCATTCCAAATCTTCAGTTCCAATCAAGCCATTTCTAAGCCTTTAATACTTCACTCATCAAAACTTGTCTGTTATACTTCCTTTACATTTCATTCCATCATTGAACATTCGTCTCATACCAAACTAAACACTTGATATTACCTCCTCTGGATTTTCCCCCTCTTTCTATATTGTTTGTCCACCTTTCTTCCAAAATGCTTCCAAAAAATATAGCAAAATCTCCGTCAAATCATGATCTACCATTTTATAAAAACAGAGGAAGATGCATCAGATCAATTATTGCAAGTTTCCACTAAACAAGGGGTCAGGCCTTTCAGTCAGCATTCTGTTCAGTTAAGTT
>NC_043009.1:71645900-71663400 GCF_006345805.1 Octopus sinensis | reverse complement strand
GCGGTGCTCTAGCATGGCCACAGTCAAATGACTGAAATGAATAAAAGAAAAAAAGAATATGTATGTGAGTGTGTGTGTATGTGTGTGTGTGTGTGTGTGTGTGTGTATGTATATACATGTGTGTTGATCATGAGTAAAACATCACCAAATCTCTCAATAACTGAATATATAAATAACTAAAAGAAAAAAAGTGTAAGTTTTATAATTTAAAGTGAAATTTATCTGAAGAATTTCAATATAACAAATGCAATGAATTGGGTTGAAGAATAATTCCTGAGTGTTTTTTTAAAAATTGTCTTAAACAACAACAAATCAATTAATAACTTACTCTCCATTGCCTCGGTGATAGAAATCTCCAAGTCTTGACTCGAAGAATTCATCCAACCAAGTCCTCAATTCCACATCATTATTGAACGATACACGACACAAAGTGTTCAAAAGTGATGAAAATCTGATGGCACCAAACCTGGAGAGTATGGAGGATGAGGCAGTATTTCTCATTCGAGTTCTTGAATCGTGGCTTTTGTCATATTGGCAATGTGAGGACAGGCGTTGTCAATTTGCGGAAGAATGCCATTTTGTCTGTTTGGTGTTTTTTGCTGAATTGCTTCATTGAGTTTCAGTTGTTGAATGTAGATCGCCACATTGAGTGTTTGGTTGCACTCAAGCAGTTCATTATGAATTATGCCTTCCCAGTTCTGCCGCGCGACACGGTCTTTCGAGGACGAAGGTGTTTTGTTTTGCTTGCAGAGTTGCTTTTTAGTCAGGGCTGAGCCATTCTGTTCACTACTTCATATTCACTCATGTGTTGAGTGATGTAGAGTGAGCAAACTGGTGGCGATTGCAGAGCATTGATTTTTGTTGTTTTTGCTTGAAGTGTGTTTTAACCAAACGCTGAACGTTGCCCATCGAGTGATGGTGGTTCAGCACAGTTTTTTTTACCACAATCCATCTGTTTCACCAATTCTCTGGTCATTCTCTGGTCATTCTCTGGTCATTCTCTGGTCATTTGACGTGGATTTTTGGGAAGAAGTTGCTTCAATTGTTCTTTATCGAACTCAATTAGTTGACCAGTGTTTGATCCATCCTTGAGGTCCAAATTCCCAATTTGAAGCATGAAAACCAATGGTGGGCAGTACAAACCTCACGAGCAGCTTCAGTGGGCTTAACACCTTGATTAAATGCACAAAGCAAATGGTGTCGAACATGCTCAGTTTTGTCCACTTGAATTTCCATTTTAATGATCTGAAAATACGCAAAAGTCAATAAAATTACTAAATCAAAACACACTTTCTTGTAGAGCAAAAAATTCTCTTTTTAATAACATAAAACATTTTGCCAATGCATTTAATTATTTCTGTTTGCATTTTTAAATTTGATAAAAAACATTCATGAATTATTCTTAGTTGTATCATGTGTTACTCTTTTACTCTTTTACTTGTATCAGTCATGTGACTGTGGCCATGCTGGAGCACCACCTTTAGTTGAGCAAATCAACCTCAGGACTTATTCTTTGTAAGCCTCGTACTTATTCTATTGGTCTCTTTGGCCGAACTGCTAAGTTACAGGGATGTAAACACATCAGCATGTCAGGGGACAAACACAGGCACACAAACATATACACACACATACATACATACATATATATATATATATAAATATATATATATATATATAAAACTAAAAATATATCCTTATTTATAAATTTATATATATATATATATATATATATATATATATATATACATATATACGATGGGCTTCTTTCAGTTTTCATCTACCAAATTCACTCACAAGGCTTTGGTCAGCCCGAGGCTATAGTAGAAGACACTTGCCCAAGGTGCCACACAGTGGGACTGAACCTGGAACCATATGGTTCGTATGCAAGCTACTTACCACACAGCCACTCCTACGCCTTTTTACTATTTGCATTCTAAGAAGAAGAGGGTTGTCTTTTTTCATTGTATCTTGGGAGGTTCATTATGCCACTAATAAATACACACACTGGTTCATTTGACTTCTTTTATTATTATTAGTCAACTAGTTTCAAAGCAGTGAGCAAGCAGAATCATTATTGTCGTGGACATAACATTTAGTAGCATTTTGTCTGTGTTTATGTTTTGAGTTCAAATTCTGTTGGGAACAACTTTGCTGTTTATCCTTTCAGGGTCAATAAAGTGATTACTGGGAGGATACAATCAACTTAACCCCTTCCCTTAAAATTTCAGGCCTTGTGCTTATAATAGAAACATTTATTAGTCAACTTGTTAACTATCTAGCCAATTAACTGATAAGTCTTTTGATTAATCACTTGGTCAATTAATCATCAATCACCTAGGATCATCAGAGTGTATCAATTCCCATTCACAAGCTCACAAATAAACCCTTAACCACTCACATCAATGATAAAGGAGCACAACAGGTGGCCCCTTCAATGACAAAGGAGCACAACAGGTGGCCCCTTCAATGACAAAGGAGCACAACAGGTGGCCCCTTCAATGACAAAGGAGCACAACAGGTGGCCCCTTCAATGACAAAGGAGCAGAAAAGGTGGTCCTTTCAATGACAGAAGAACACTTGGTGTGGTCATATTGTGCTGGAGAAGATCTGCCCAACTCATGAAAGCTTGACCTAAAAGATCTAAAATGATGAAAGCACACAATACCCTCTGTAAAGTGGTTGGCATTAGGAAGGGCATCCAGCTGCAGAAACCTTGCCAAAACAAAACAATTGGACCCTGGTGCAGCTCATTGGCTTGCCAGATCCTGTCAAAGCAGCCAACTCATGCCAGCAGGAAAAACAGACATCAAACGATAATGATGATAACATAAATATATCTATCTTTCTGTCTCTTTAACTCAGTCAGATCAAAGTGAAGAGGTTTTCCACAAGCTAGAGATAGATGTAGGTTGAATTGGAAAAATGTGAAGGTCTGAAAGGGTAAAAGCCCGAGAGAGTGAGTGGAAAATTCAAAAAACAGAAGACGGAGAGAGAAGAAGAATGATGGTAAAGAGGCACTGAAGGATGAAGGAATATATTGGAAAAAAGGGAAGAAATGGATAAGGAAGGAGAGGAAAATATTGATGGAACAGAGACAGAATGTAAGGAAGAAGAGAAAGAGGAGAGTGAGAGAGAAAGAGAAAGAGAGAATGAGAGAGAGAGAGAGAGAGAGAGAGAGAGAGAGAGAGAGAGAGAATGATTGAAACTGTAAAAGGCAAAAAATATGAAGAACGCAAAACACCTTACAGTCACAATCTTTGATAAATCAGTTCCAAAAAAAAAAGAAAAAAAAGGTGGGAAGGTGGGTTTGATGGCATAATGGTTGGGAGTGGAGGGAAGACACGGGGGGGGGGGAATAATGGTGATGACATGAAATGTTATTCTGTTGGAATATTGAAGTGTTTCAAGATGAAATGAAAGGAAAAATTCCTTCCACTTTTTTTCGTTTTTTTTGGTTAAGAATTCTAATGGAAACCAGACTGGAATATTTTCATCTCTTTTGTGAATGGGATTTCAAGATGAAATTGTTGGATTCTACAGAAAGGTTTTGAGAAAAACTGGCTTTTGTTGTATTTCTATAAAGAGACTCTTACAATCACACACACACACACACACACACACAATCACACACACACACAATCACACACACACACACACACACAATCACACACACACACAATCACACACACACACTTGTCGATGGGGGTGGGGTAAAATATCTGTTTTGAAAATAGATGCATGTGTTTATGTGTATATGCATGTGTGGGTGTGTGTGTATATATATATGTGTGTGTGTGTGTGCATAAATTCATATATATATATATATAAAAGCATACGTACATATATATATACACGCACACACACACACATGTATATATATAGGTTAAAGAAGGAAGATTAATTCTCAAAGGAGGATATGTCTCTGGTGTTGGTGGTTACAACACAATGGACCCAGCCTGCAGCCCTCACCCTCTATCTCCCCCCAGTCCCATCCCCTAGTCCCCCAGCCCTCCAGCCCCCACCAGCCCTCACTGTAAAGTGGTTGGTGATAGGAATTGGAGTAAACTAGTAAAAATCAGGCCATCAGAGAAAACATGTTTAACCAATATTATCTGTGTGTGTGCGAGTGTGTGTGTGCGTGTGTGTGCGTGTGTGTGTGTGTGTGCGAGTGTGTGTGTGTGTGCGTGTGTGTGTGTGCGTGTGTGTGTGTGTGTGTGTGTGTGTGTGTGCAAGCACCTGTTTATGTACCTCCCGCCAAAATTTATTTTATGAAAAAGTATTTATGTTTATATCGTTGTTGTTGTTGTTGACTGACCCCATTTCTGCTCTCATCAAGCAGATCCCTGATGAAAAGTGGTGAGAAGATTTCATCCCTTGTTTAATAAATTTTTCAGGTGTAATACTTCTAGATTTATGTGTTCAGTGTGTTCCTGAGAGGGATTTGACTGCTATTTCTTGCAGATCATGTAACTACATACAGGTTTATTCATTCACACACACACACACACACACACACACACACACACACACACACACCACACATTAATGTTTATTTTTATGTTAAGATATAATAAAAACAATTTTTTCATGAGACTGAAAGATTACTCCATACTATTTCAAGAATTCATTATTCCTTTACTAATGTTGACAGTGATTACGAAGTTTCAGCTTTGTAAGGTTTCATGAGATTTTGTGAAACATTTGGGTTCATCTTGACTTCATAAAGTCTCTTGTAAGTTTAATTTTTCTGGAATAGGTGGAGCTCTTTCCAATAATAATTTGGTCAGAGTCTAGGTTATGATGGAAAGATTTTTATTGATTGACTTTAGAGTTGTGTTATTTTTCAGAATTCAGTCATCTATGTTGCACTTTTTAATCAGGTGTCTCTATTTAGGTGTATCACCTTCGAGTCTTTGGGTTGTGTTTTAGGGTACACAAAAGAATGTCAGCAGTGAAGTGATTAGTTGTAGCTAGCTTTAGTTATTGTTGATTCTGTCTAGACACTAACTGGAGATTTAATCTGTTTGTTTTGGGGATGATGCGACTATAGTTTAGAGTTCAGTCCAGAATGTAAAACTTCATAATTAAGTATTTAGGTGTGTCAGCTTTTGGTCATGGAGTTTTTAAGGTGTCACAAAAGAATGTAATCAGACAGAGAGGACAGTTGTCAGCAGATTCTTTTGCTGGTTACTAGTGTTATTTAAGAGATTTAACCAGTTTCTTTTAGGAAAATGTTCCGTCGAGCATGTAAGACTTTGTGATTAGGTGTGTTTATTTAGGAGTATCTACAGCAAACTAGTTTAAGATGCAACCAACACACACATACATTTCGCAACACAAACATGGAAAATGACACTTCAATATTCAAACATATATGGACATTAAAATAAAAAATCCTCCATTTAGCATTAATTGGAAAATATTGTCACACACAGAACCACACATAAAAAGAGAGAAAGGAAAAAGAAAGGGATCCTATGTTACTTCAAGTCTTTCATAAGGAAAATGTTTCAGTGTGTGTGTGTGTGTGTGTGTGTGTTTTATGACCAAAAGAGCTTTGTAATTGAAAACTCATATTTAACTAATTGGTTTGCATAGTTATTCAGCTCATTGGAGTTTTAGGTGATTCTTTCATGTCATGGCACCAAATTAAAACAAAACTAGTATTTTTTGTTCAGGATTGCAATTGGTTGACTAATAATGTTATTGATGATGTGAGGCAGAAGTTACAAGACTTAGGTCTTTCCTTAATGCTGACCTTCTGTCAAAAATTTCCCTTCTTGCATTGCTTAATTTCCAAATATGTTTGAAGAGTAATGAAGCAGTTTCTAGATGACATCGATGAAACAAAGTGGTGTGTGTTTGTAGAAGTATTTTACAAAAGTGATTTTGTCAACCCCGAGTAACTAGTTTTAGAGGATATGTCGAGTTGTTTGTCTTCTAGGGAACAGGCCTCCATGTCATGCAATCAGTATATCAGCTCTTTTTGTTGTTTTCATGGTTACAGAATACCTGTATTAGGGTTCTTGATAATTCCAGATGTGTTCTTTGCACAACAGAAGCTCACCTTTATTGGACAGCTCATAGAATCTATACGTATTCTTCTTCTTTCATTGGATTACAGCCATACTATCAATGGTTTACGTTGACTATGTCATGCTCAGAATATTGTCACATTTTTGTTTCATTGGTCTCTTGAAATACAAAATGCAGAGTGGTCATTAACATAATAGGTGATAACACAGAGTTTCTTTCCATGACATTTCAAGAGTCAGAAAGATGAGAGACTCAAGGAATTCTTCATTTATTTATGTTATACAAAAACATTTCACTAAACTCTGGACTGGACCTTCTACCTTTATAAGTTGGCTGGAACATCCTTGGCACTTTTATGAATTCTTGCTACCCTGGTAATTATTTATTTATTTTTTTCTATGTTATTTGTACACATTGAAAAAATACACACATATCTATCTATCTATCTATCTATCTATCTATCTATCTATCTATCTACTATCTATCTATCTATCTATCTATCTATCTATCTATCTATCTATCTACTATCTATATATATATATATATAGATGTAAGTATTTACATATACATATCTATATATGCATCTATATATATATATATATTATATATATATATTATATTATATTATATTATATTATATATATATATATATAAATAATATATATATATATATATATATATATATATATATATATATATATATATATATATATATATAGATGTATATATACATACGTATATGTAAATATTTATATATATATATATATATATACAAAATAAGAAAATGGAGGAATAGATTTCTTTCAATCATCAACTTCCAGATAATACCAATTCATATAATTTATTAACTAATTATTTAGATAATTAGTTAATAAATTATATGAATTGGTATTATCTGGAAGTTGATGATTGAAAGAAATCTATTCCTCCATTTTCTTATTTTGTATTATGAATTTGAGGTAAAACATTTTACCTTCGCCCATATAATACAATAAATGAATTAATTGCATTGCAATTCTTAGCATTTATGTGTTAGCCTTCTGGGTACTTTACTGGCAGTATATTGGATAAATGATATCCCATAGTGGGTTACACGCATAACCCCTATCTCACTTTGTACTTTATATATATATATATATATATATATATATATAATTTGAAACTGACTTATTGGAAGTCCACCTGAAGATTGTCGATCAAGACAAGAAACAATTGTAGTGGCGGTTTTTTTGACTATTTATTAAAATTTTATGTATTGATTAAGTCTTTCCTTGTTTGTTTTGCAAAATAGTGGTTTTGTCTCTAATAATATTTTATATATAATATATATATATATATATATATATATATATATATATATATATATATATATATATATATATATATATATATATATATATATATACATATAAATATATATATGCATATATGGGCACAGGATATCACAAAACATGTACAGCAAAAAAGTACGATGCACGAGTACATTGAACATAAACTATTCTTTCAAACAACAAAAGACAAATGGAAAACAAAACAAACATAAAGAACCCTTCATCAGTTGTTGGCTGTTTCTAGTCTCATATTTCAAGGATATATATAATGATGCCCTAGCGTGAATGCAGCTTTAAAGCTGAAACAATTTAAAGAATTATATATGTATTGGAAATATATATATATATATATACACATATATATATATATGTATATATATGTATATATATATGTGTATGTACATATATATCATCATCCGTCCGCTTTCCATGCTAGCGTGGGTTGGACGATTTGGCTGAGGTCTGGCAAACCAGATGGCTGCACCAGACTCCAATCAGATCTGACAGAGTTTCTACAGCTGGATGCTCTTTCTAATGCCAACCACTCCAAGAGTGTAGTGGGTGCTTTTACGTGCCACCGGCATGAGGGCCAGTTAGGTGGTACTGGTAACGGCCACGCTCAATTGGTGCTTTTTATGTGCCACCTGCACAGGAGCCAGTCCAGCGGCACTGGCAACGACCTCGCATAAAGCCCCAGACCCATCAGGAATTACTGCAGAGATGCTCAAAATATCTGGTAGTGTCAGCTATAGCCTAGTCAACCGTAAAGTTAACCAGGTGATACATGAAGGAGTCATACCTGTCTTCATACTTTTAATTGCTTTATCTATCAAGGTACTGTCAACTCGAATAGCTGGTCCACATATATATATATATATCTGTGTGTGTGTGTGTGTGTGTGTGTGTGTGTACGCTCACTCACACACATGTACATGAAGAAAATGTACTTTGCTAGCATTGAAAAAAGATGAAGTTTCTGGTGATGTTCCAGTGACCCAATTATTTCCCAGTCGTTATACATGCTGTTGAGGTGCTTCTTACTGTGCTACATCATGGCCATTGCCAGGATGTTTCATATGTGTGTGTGTGTATATATATATATATATATATATATATATGTTAGCACATGTGTGTGTGTATATGAGTATGTATGTGTGTGTGTGCGTTTCAGTGCATGTGTAAATAGCCCCAACACTAGTCTTCTATCTATGATTGCATATTGTGATGCTAATCAAATATCAGAACACAATGCCATCAACAACCATCATGGTATCACACAGAATGGTATCTGACACAAGAATGCATCCTGCTGTTGAATTATTTCTCAGGAACTTAGACTGTCAGCGCTTGGCTGTCTTACCTTTCCTTGGTTCAAATATTTGCATGTTTGCCTTCTATACCATCTCTAACACTATCACAACAAACACCACCACCACCACCACCACCACCACCACCACCACCACCACCATTATTACTGTAATGGTGACCGCCACCACCACCGCCGCCACCCCACCACCACCTCCACTTGCATTATGTAACGTCTCACTTTCTCGAAGCAGTTATCAGCCTTACCACACATTATTATCTCACCTTTATCTTGAACCTATTATCACTAATCTAACATTAGTAACGACAATGGAACTGCCTCACCTGCCATTAAGTGAAACCGGAGAGGAAGCAATGCGAGGGGGGTGTGTGTGTGTGTGTGTGTTCTTTGTTTTGGGTGAAAACACCAAAGTGCTTAATTCATTCCCACAAAATGTGATATACACACACACATACACACAAGCACATGTCTATGTAATGCACGAATGCCCCTCCCCACCTGCCTCCACCAATCTCCCCTTCAACCCACCACTACCACCAAAACCCTTCCCTGATACCTATTTATTTTTTCTTGTTACCTGGAACCATTCCACTTGTTAACCATTATTCTTCCTCCCTTAATATTCTTCTCTCCACTCACACATTACACTGATCATCCCCTTCCATCCCCATCCAACTCCCTCCCTCTTCTCCTACACTTTCTCTGCTTTTTCTCTCCCCATCCCCTGCAGCCTACCCAACCCCATCACATCTATCTTGTCCCTCCCCCCTCCACCACTCTCATCTGTATCATCATTACTATACTCTTACTGCTCTCCCCTGCTCCTGCTCTCCACCTTTCCTGACTCATGCAGGCCACCACCACCACAACCACCACCACCACCACCACCACCACCACCACCTCTGTACCCATTACTCCCTCCATCCACCCGTCATCCCTACCCAATCTCTCACCTGTACTCTCTCATTTCCCCTATCTCTTGCCCCCCCCAATCTATATACTTTTGCAAACCCCCACCAACCCACACTCCTAGTTCTTCTGTCCCCCATTCTCCCCTACTCAATTTGTACCTTGATGGGGGTCACCAAGACACCCCATTGCTCCTATTTATGCCCTCACAGCTATAACTGATCCTTTCTCCCCTTCAAATGTGAGTGGCCATGCAGCTCCCACAACAGCAACAACTTGCTCTATGCCAACCCTTTCTCTCATCGTTTAACCCTCAGCCCCTAGCACAAAACCACCCCCAACACCCTTCAGTTTTGTAGTCTTGCAAACTGCATGGTGGCCTCACTAATGTCCATGGCAGGAAAGCAACATCCGGTCCACACTCTCAGAGCAGTTGCTGTTAGGAAGGCCGTCCAGCTGTAGTAGAGACAATGCTAAGGATGACAAATGGAGCACAATGAAGTCCTTGGACACATTGGATCCTGTCAGACCGTCCAACCCAAAGCCAGAAAGGAACATGGATGATGATGATGATGATGATGATATATACACATAAGCAAATATGTCTGTATGCACACACACACACACAGACACACACACACACACACAGACACACAGATACACACACACACACACAACACACACACACACACACACAAGCATGCATGTATATGTCACATCTTGTGCCACAGCTAACTCCATTACTCTTTAATACGGAGAAGATCTTCTAAAAGTGATCTAAGTTGCCAAACCCTACACAAACATCACACAGAGTAACCTTCAGATTATCATCCACACAGCTCTTTCCTCTTTAATGAGGATGCTTGTTGGGTTAAGAAAGGCAAAACTGGTAAATTTAACATTCCTTTGGGAGGTTTTGATGGAGTGAAATCTGCGAACAATCTGCCATGTTCTTCCAACTCAACAAAATAAGAAAAAGTTGTCTTTTACATTAATTTCATCTGGCACAAACATGGTTGCTTCGTAAATCTGAATAGTGCCAAACATGGATTTAGTGTTCTTGGGATATAAAGCATACCAACCTTTAATTATTTTGTCTTGTTTGATTATATGACATTATCAAGGAATTCCAAACTTCATCATTACCTAATTGATTTCTTTTTCAATTTCTGGACAAAATGTGCTGGTTTAGTCACGCACTGCATAATCTCCAGGCTAAACTAATTTCCCAGCGCCTTTCCAAGAATGGTATAAATGCTAAGGCAGACTCTTGTACACATGAACAGATTAGCAATTCAAAGTGAAACATTGAATCAACATCTGGTCTTCATCTTTCTCGTGTCCACTTTTAGAACTGTGATTGGATGGATGAGCTTCCCATGAGTCATCAGTGATTGCTAGGAGAATTGTCAGCTCTTATCCAGGATGCTGTGAATTCATTTGTTGGAGTTGGTTGCTGCCAGAGATGGCAGAATTCTCCACAGGCTTAGAATATATCTATCCACATCAGAGTGTCTACTAAATATTCCAATTCCAAGCTGTTTGCAGAGTTGGGTTTTAACCTTTTCCATTCTGCAAGGTCTTGTCTTTGTTTATCTTCAGATGTGGGGTTTTGACCCTTCAAAATCTATTCATGTCTATGATAATTAAACATTAAACCAATAGTCCTTGAAACACCAAGGCCATATATCAATGAAATAAGGAAAGGCAGGCTTTGAACGATGCAAAGGATACCGATTTAATATAGATTAAAAAAAAAAAAAACTCTGGTAACTGCCTGAATATCATCATTTAGTGTCCGCTTTCCATGCTAGCATGGGTTGGACGGGTCAACTGGGGTCTGTGAAGCTGGAAGGCTTCGTCAGGCCCAGTCAGATCTGGCAGTGTTTCTACGGCTGGATGCCCTTCCTAACGCCAACCACTCCGCGAGTGTAGTGGGTGTTTTTTACGTGCCACCTGCACAGACGTGCCATCTTCATATGGAATAATATATTCTAACTCTTGAAATTTTCCCATTGCTGGGTAGGCTTGCACAATCTCTAAACCTACAATTAATAAATATTTCTTTCAAACAGATAGAAATGTATCCATGCACCTATATTTATATATTATTGTGAGTATGTGTGCACGTGTGTGTTAATATTTTTACTTGATTACATCTATTTACAAATATCCATTCTTTATGCAGAACAACCCAAGGAATTTTATCCGATTTGCAATACACATGAGTCATTGCTCTTCATACATTTCACAACCTCTCTTATAATCTCCTATTCTTGTCTTTCTAGCATTCATTCTTTAACTTTCTTGCTAACATTGTTGGCGTTCAGCCTGAAAAACTGTTAAAACAAACATAAATTTCTCTCCTTTTCAGTACAACTTATAAACATCGACTTGAAACTTAAGCAGTCTTTCAGCTTCAGTAATGTCTAAAGACCTCATCTAACTCTACTCTGAATGAGGTTCTCTGGTCAAAATTTATCCATATAATATGTACATGTATGCATATGTGTGTATGTGTAATATGTATGTATGTATGTATGTATGTATGTATGTGTGTGTGCATATATGTATGTGTGTGTGTGCATATATGTATGTATACATACATGCATGTATGCAATATGTGTATGTGCATGTATCTATGTGTGTATGTATGTATGACTCTATCTATCTATCTATCTATATGTATACATACATATATATATATATGTGTGTGTGTGTGTGTGCGTGTGAGTGTGTAATAGCTAGAATAAGAATGAGTAGGAGAAAATTCAGAGAGCTGTTACCTCCCTTAGCAACCAAAGGTTTCTCTCTCTGATTGAAAAGGAAGGTTTTTATTCCGCATGTGCATTTCTACATGGTTGTTGAGATGTGAACCCTGAATGCAGGGGACATGTGAAGGTGAGGGGGTGGAATGAGGCTAGTATGTTCTACTGGATATGTAATTCAAGTGTACATGTGTGACAAAGTGCTAGTGTATTGAGAGAGAAGATGGGCACAAGAGGAATTAGATGCAGTGTGCAAGGAAAGAAGATTGCACTGGTTGGTCATGTGATGCTCTAGCCAATAGTGACTTTAACGATGAATTAATTCACAGCGCCCCCCCCTTAGTAATGATATGAGTAACAAAAACACCTAAAAATAGACCCAGTAGAGTAATTTGGTTTGCCCACACCTTTCCCTTAATGTTAAAAACAACATAATTAAAAGATACCTGTTTATCTTAGACAAACATTTTCCCTTAAATCACAGGTACAGAAAAATATTCAAGAGGCACTCGGTCAAATTATCATGTAGCTGCTGCTTCAATTTGAAGAGCATTATTACATGCAAGCATCAGCAAGAGACTATTCCCAGGTGTAACTGTTGAAATCCAGGAATTTGTCTACTCAACCAGGGGTGCATAATTAAATTTATCATATATGAAGTAGAAGCTAGAACAATACTAGATGATAACATAACCAAAAAGAAGAATTACTTTGGGTTATGTGAAGGCAATATAAAAAATTACTAGGCTAACCACATATCTTCTTTCTGGCACTGGGACAAAAATAAAACCACTAAGTTGGCTAGCCACATGCAGAATTTGAAGTCCAATGCCACACTGCATGCAATCAAGTGGAAAATAGTTGAAAATTTACATCATATGTCATGAATCAAAAAAAAGCCAAGCTGTGTGTAGCTGAAAGATCATAGATCCCTTTCAAAACTAAGAACTCTACTGCACTGCTGAATTCCAGATCTGAAATTTTCAGTGGATATAAGCATATGGACAAGTTCCTATTGGTGAATTGGAAAGTACCACCTTCACTGGATTGAGCAGCTGTACTGCAGACCCTAGGCTCCTATCTCTTCAGTATTATGACTTTATGGTCCAAGGAGACATAACTCTAATCCCACCTTTTTCTTTTTACTTTTTCTTTTGTCTATTTCTTTTTCCTTTTCCTTTCGTTTTTCACCTTTTACATGTACTTTCTTCTTGTCTTTTCTTGTATTTTTTCTTGCTCTATTATCCTAACTTGTGGGCAGAGCCTGAGGATTGCATGAAGGCACCAGACATGTTATAAAATGTTGTTTTAGTAGTCTCCATCGCATGAAACTATTAGTAGCTCATCAAAATATTTACTGATTTTATCAAATAATGTGTTTGTATGTATATATATATATATATATATATATATATATATATATATATATATATATATATATATATATATATATATATATATATGCATACTATATATCTAGAACATCATTATCTATAATTATCCATATGTCCTTCCTTTTCAGTAGAGTATGATGATCTGATATATATTTTGCTGCTATATTTTGTATGCTGTGCAACTGGTCAACCAATTAGAGGATCCATTTTTGGCTCATTCAACCATTTAATGTCTGAGAGACATTAAAACAGTATCGGTCCCATGGGAACAAAATTCAAACTAGCAGGAACTCTTTTTCTCAGAGCCTGACATGACAACTTAATGATTTGGCCACCTGCTGTTGTTTGTAATTAATTAAATATTTTTAAATGATTGACATGTTTAATTGATATACAACACATTACACATTATCTCCTTCATTGATCAACAATTAGAAAAATTAATATTTCTTGTGCTTGATGCAATTTTCAAAAACGAAATCTTTTAGATTATCTTTGAGTGTTTTATTTTGTTAAATTAAGTAGAATTTTTACAATAATTATTTAAGTAATAAATTACAAATATTTGTATTTAATTATCTGAGGATTGTTTTATCACAGATCTAACAGTAATTAGGGGTTTGCTGTAACATGAGTATATTACAATTAATTTTCTATCAGATTGAATGAAGGCTTTTATTTTATGCTGAATACATCGTTTCTTTTCCAGCAGACGTAAAAGGAAACCAAATTCATTTTGTTATTGCTCGGATGGAAACAAAATTGATTTCTTACAAAGATAAAAGCATTTAGGATCTCTAGAAATTGTGAAAGTTTCAAAAGTGATGATGGATTTTATTTATATCCTTTTGAAAGACGTTAGTGCCATAACCAATATGCGAACTAAGAAACTTGACTTATTGTGAGCTTGTCTCTCATGTATGATGGTCATCGGGTTTAAAACTTGTGGAGTGAAGAAATGGTAACTGGCAGCAATAATTGAAAGGTAGACTTTTATATAGCAATACAAAAGTTTAATTTTCTCAGTCAGTCTGACCTTCCCAAGATATGCCATATAAGGACAATGTCTCTCTAAACCCACATCATCATCATCATCATCAACATTTAACATCTGTTTTCCATGCTGGCATGGGTTGGACAGTTTGACAGAAGCTGGCGAGGCCAGCAACCACACCAGGTCGCATAGTCTGCTTTGGCATAGTTTCTCCTGCTAAATGCTCTTGCTAATTGCCAATCGCTTTACAAAGGGTACTGGCACCAGCACCAGTGCTTTTTGCGTGGTACCAGCACCCACACTACTGCCTTTTATGTGGTACCTTCGTTTTAGGGTCTCTGTTGTGTTGGGTGGGTCTTCTTGTGTATTGCAATGGGCCACATAGCTCAGTCAGCCTTTTGAGCCTTACAAAGGAAATGACGTATTACAGGTATTGAATTTGTTTCGTTTTGAAATTTCATCGATCATGGAGGGATCAAAGTGATTGATGAAATTGAAAATCAGAATCCAGAGGTTTTGGGGTTCAAATGCAATTAAAATGTCTTCTGTCTTTTGTCATTCTTGCCATCATCATCACCATCATTGCTGTTATTGTCATCACTATCACCACCACCACCACCACCACTGCCGCCGCCGCTGCTGATGCCGCCGCTGCTGACGCCGCCGCTGCTGACGCTGCCGCCACCACCACCACCACCACCACCACCACCACCATGATTTTTGGGGTCAATGCAAGCAAACTGGGGATCAACAGTAGTATTTTAATGGTTCCATGAATAAATTTGGTTTTATTTATTGCAAGAAACTGTAAGATTTCTTTTGAAAATGTTTTACGCAGTTCAACGTGAGAGAAAAACAAATTAGGAATTTTGAAAGAAGAATCTATAAAACTAGTTTTGAAACGTTGAATGGCTTATGGGGTTGGGGGAATCCACCAGAGTAAAATCATGATCAAGGGGGCCCAAAGGTAAGAAATGGTTAAAAGCCATTGATCTAGGTTTTGCCTGCAAACAGAACTGATAGGTTTTACACTATTAGTTTCTTTTTTCAGCTTTTAAAAGAAAAAAGCAACAACAGAAGCTGGTGGGGGTGGGGTTAAGTTTTCACAGATGACTGACAGATGGGGGGAAACAATATTAATAGGTCCAGTTTGGTTTGGAAGATTTTTTTTATTTGACTTCTGACTAGTAACTCACCATTATCAGTTAGACCTGTCAGCTTATCTTTTACAGGATAGATTCAGTTCCCTCACACACAATTTCTCCCTCTCAAAAAAATATGTTTATATTTAAATGAGAGAGAGAAGAGAGAGAGAGAGAGAGAGAGAGAGAGACATATACATACACACACACACATGCATACATACATACACACACACACACACATACATACATACACACACATATAAACTGCTCTCATCCTACTCTTATCCACCCTTGTAAAAATAAAAATAAAATCTAAAAAAAAGTAAATGTTGATAATAATGAAACAATTTCTTCGAAGATAAAATTCCAGCAGTGTATTTATTTCAAGGCTCACTAAATGTTAACGGCTGCCTGCTTAGCATCTGGGAGCCATTAAATCCATGTTCCTTCCACTCATACCAAACCCTTAACACAACTACCCTAACCGAACCGAACTGAACCAAACCAATACGAAGAAATTATTGCAAATAACAGAGTCTGTTTCTTAGAGATTGTGTTGCGAACAAAGAGAAGAGAAGTAGATTTATGCAAATGGGTGACGAAATGTGCAGAATGAAAGATGTTAGTATAAGGGGCCAGGGACTTGCAATAAAGATGTAAATAAGGCTAATAATTAGTAAAAATAGAAATAAAAAAACAATTAAAGGTTTTGGAAAACAATATTTTTCATCACATCGTGGGGGTGGGGGTGGGGCAAAATTTTGGCAAACTTTTATGTTGTATGTGGCCTGAAGAGATGAAGGATGCGAGATATATTTGTCTTGGATGGAGAAGATCAAAGAACACATTCATGTTGTTTTAGTAACTAAAATGTAATAATAATAATGATAATGATGATGATGATGACCACGACAACAACAATGATGATGATGATGACGACGATGAGAATGATGATGGGGTGGTAGTGGTAGTGGGAGTAGGGATGAGGATGAAGTGTTTTTTATATAAGATCTTTGTGTGTGAAATGCTCCTCTTCTGATGATTATCTTTAGCTGAAATCTCATTCATTGTTTCCCGTCTGCTGTGCAAGCTATAAATACACACACACACATAAATATGTGCGTGTGTGTATGCATATATACATATATATGTATATGGGTGTGTATGTAGGCTATGGATGTAATAGTAGAAAAGGACAGAGGGTGTGGGATGTGTGCATGAAGTGATTGGTTTGTTATTTCCTCTCTTTAATATTTTCAAACACTTACCATTTTGTTTTGATTTGGTTTCTAAGAATTCTGTAAGATATCAAGAAACAGGCTTTGACACTTGGTTCCTAATTAATTATTTATATACTCTGTTAACGAGAGGAAATAGCTGAATGGTTAACCTATTAAACCAGCTTCTTCATGCTTTGTGTGTTCAGACATGGGCTTGGCATCTCTTGGATCGCTGAGTTCTATGTGCCCTGTTCTAATTGTGAAGATAAATCTTAAATAAACCTGGTTGTCTGTTTTTAAGGGACCAGTAATCTTCATGGCTGGGGTCAATTGACAATTTTGTTGACATCTTCATGTGTTGGTGCATTGTCATCCT
>NC_043009.1:71583400-71640900 GCF_006345805.1 Octopus sinensis | reverse complement strand
GGTTGGGGAGCAAACGTCTTACCCCCCCCCCCCCCCCACCCATACCTGATAGTGACAATGACTTCAGCCAGTGTTGGTCAAGCCATGCCATCATATAATTACTTCTCATACACTGGTGTGTCTGCTTAGTCCCAAACTAATTCCACTTTTCCTCACCATTTTCACAAATGTGACAGCAAACGAAAGAAATTCCTTGACCTTGGAAGGAATTTGCTTCTGCTGAAGATGCACAAAAGATTAAGGGAAGACTTCTTTAATGGTTTGCATTTTTATCAAGAAACAGGTTTTATTTGATATGAGAAAAGAATTACATGACAAAATAATTAAGGAATTTGCACTCAAACTATTCCATTGGCCACCTTGAGCGCTTTCTCTGAATTCATTTTCTTTCTTCTGGGTCATCATAGCTGGATCAGGAATATTTTCTACTTTTCTGGGGTTTTTTTTTATGTCTCTCGTCTTTTGTCTTTTGTAAAAGTGTCAGATCTGCTGAAGGAAAGGCAGCAAGATTCCAGTGTTGATGACACTATTGAGGCAGCTACATGTCAACATGTGGGTGGGTGTGTGTGTGTGTGTGTGTGTGCATCCCATAGGGTTGAGTGCTCTTCTACAAGAAGCAAAGCTTAAAGTAGAATAAGCAACACATATATCCTCCCCCTCCCCCTCCTCCACTTCTTCTTCTTCCTCCTCCGCCTCCCGCCTTCTTCCTCTCCTCCTCCCCTCCTCTCCTCCCTCCGCTTCCTCCTCCTCCTCCTCTGCCGCCGCCTCATCATCATCATTATCACCACCACCACCACCGGGTGCTCTTCAGGATGCCAACCACTTTGCAGAGGGTACTGGATGCTTTTATGTGGTACCATCACCGACAGGATCATCAGGTACCTCGCAAGACAAGAACCCCCCAACTGGGAGTGGGGAGGAGTATTAAGGCTTTGTGCCAGTTGTGAGATTTAAGATAGGAAAGGACAAACATAGGGGTCTTGCTGTAGAGTAGATGCATGGAGCCCCTAGTTGGAAAACAAAGGAAAGTGAGTTGGGGAGTGTACACATACATACATACATCCATCCATACATATATATTATATATATATATATATATATATATATATATGTATATATATATATATATATATACAATTGCAGCATGGAAGGTGTTTATAAGCCATTTATAAGCCAAAGCTTTGTCAGTGAAAAGGTTGCAGTCTCAAAGTGACTAAATATTTTGACAAATTAAATCTAAATGTTGAAGTGAATCTAACGGTTTTGTGTATTTCTTAAATGGCTTATAAACACCTTCCACACTGCAATTGTTTTCGTTCCAGCTCACGATCTCAGATCAAGTCACTCGCTATGCAAGTACATTTCCATAATATATATATATATATATATATATATATATACTGTATCAGGACAATTACCCCCCATCCCCACCCAGGACAATTACCCCCCCCCCGACAACAACTACCCACGAGGACAATTAGCCCCCTTAGTTAATTACCCCCTCTCCAATATTTAAGAATTAAGAAGTTTTAAATCATCTGTTGTTCTCAGGGGTAATTGTCTTGGTGGGGGGGTTATTGTCCATGGGGGTGGGTTAAATGTCTTAGACTCATATATACATATGTGTGTGTGTGTGTGGGTGTGCGTGTGTGTATATATGAGGTGGTATCCAAAAGTTCTCAGGCTACTTCTGTAGCACACCAATAGATGGCAGCACATGGTTGCGTGCACAGTGAAAGTTAGCAGTGACCTTCATGAAGCAGTGAGTTGAGGGATGTCACTGTGTTTATTTTGCAATTTGTGAAGTTTGTGCTTTTGTGATCACGTGTGTCTGCTGCAATCTCTAATTTTGTCATGGACAAGAACAAAGTGCCAACGCAAAATCTTGTGCTAAACTTGGGAATTCTGCTTCAGAGACACTAAGCATGCTTTGGCAGCCTTACATCCCCCCTCTCTCTCTCTCGGAGAGGCACAAGCACCTACACACACATGTACACATGAGGTAGTAACTTCTGCCTACCAAGTTCAATTACAAAGCTTCAGTCAGCCCAGGGCTATAGCAGAAGACACTTGCATAAAGAGCCATGTGGTGGGACTGAACCTGAAACCATGTAGCTGGGAAGTAAGCTTCTTAACCCCTCAGCCATGGCTGCACTCGAGGCAATTGGTTTGTACAGAATGTTTCAAGTGGCACGGGCAGAGGGATGTCCCTGGACAACGATGGGTGATCTGGAAGACCTGCCACGAGCGTCACCCCCACAAATTTGATATTGTGTATTGGGAATTTGTCCCCCAGGATCGGGTCATCGATCGAGAGTACTACTGGGATGTTTTGAAGCATTTGAGGGATGACAATCAGTGAAAGTGACCGGATCAGTGGAGCGTGACCAACAGGATTCTTCATGATGACAATACACTCTGTCTTTGAGCTTTCCTTACTCTAGAATTTCTCACCTTATGGTGACAGAGCATTGCTTCCACCCCCACCCTGTTTGCTAGATTCAAAGGTTGTCGTTCAAAGGTTGCAGTTTTAACCCTGTTGTCAAGACCCTCAACTCGCTTTTGGAATGTGACTTCCAGACTGGATTCCAAAAGTGGCAGGAATGCTGGAACCAGTGTATTGCTGCGCAAGGTGACTATTTGGAAGTAGAGGATTTTAAAACTCAGCTCAGGTAAATAAGTTATTTTTATTCAACATAAAACAAGTCTTGGAACTTTTAGATACCATCTCGTATATATATATACATATACATATATATATATATATATATATATAATATATATATATAATATATATATATATATATATATATATTATATATATATATTAAACTGTGGTTGCAGAACAAACAGATACAAGGTCATCCACGTAACATTTCATATCTCGAACATTTAATCACGTAATGCTTTTTCTTTCACATAGAATATACATCACGGAAGATGAAACACAACTCATCAGTACAAGCATATAAGAAAATACAAGAAATGTGCGTGAATACTGTTCATCTCGGTTAAAAGTTAACGATTAATACTTTAGCGATTAAGAAATATATATTTTTTTAAAAACATTACAACACCTAGAATAATAAAAATATAAGAAATATATAGATATATAAAAATACATATATAAATATAGGAAGCATATAAATAAGTAATATATAATATATAAGGTCAGATAAAAGTTCATCGTTTAGAAAATTTTTTAAAAATTACTTTTCAGATAAGGGAAACCTATAGTTAAAAGCCAGTGTCCAAGCAAAAATGAAGAAACCATATTTACATTACCTATGGCCATTTCAGGGGTACATCACTGTATTTAATGCACGAGGGTGCATCACAATAATTACTCCTTCGTCAGGGGAAAAATACAGAAACAGACATCACGTACCAGGGTGAGACCCCCTTAACCTCCTTGATATTTATTCTTTGTAATATTAATGTAGAATATAGAATATATAGTATAAATAATATATATATATAGTAAAATGAAATGAAGTTTTGATTGTCTTATTGAATAGAGGAAATATTGAATATTAACTTTTAACCGAGATGAACTGTATTCACACATTTTCCTTGCATTTTCTTATATGCTTGTACTGATGAGTTGTGTTTCATCTTCCGTGATGTATATTCTATGTGAAAGAAAAAGCATTTTGTGATTAAATGTTCGAGATACGAAATGTTACGTGGATGACCTTGTATTTGTTTGTTCTGCAACCACAGTTTAGTATATTTGTCTCATTCAATTGAGCACTTCTAAAGCAGTCCTATTAAACATTTTGTTCCTGATAAGAAACAATCACTGTATTATATATATATATATGTATGTATATATGTATATATATATATATATATATATTAAACTTTTATTAAACTTTTAATACTTTTGATATATATTTAAAATAATATAATTAATTAATTTTATCTATTGGCTTATGTTTTTCATTGTTTGATTTGCCTAATAGTGGTTTTATCTCTAATTTAATATAATATATATATATATATAAAATATATATAGGAGTGGCCATGTGGTAAGTAGCTTGCTTACCAGCCACATGGTTCTGTGTTCAGTCCCACTGCATGGCACCTTGTGCAAGTGTCTTCTGCTATAGCCTCGGACCAAATAAAGCCTTGTGAGTGGATTTGGTAGACAGAAACTGAAAGAAGCCCATCATACATATATATATATAACACCATCCAAGCGTGGCCGTTCGCCAGCCTCGTCTGGCACCTGTGTCCGTGGCACATGAAAAACACCATCTGAGCGTGGCCGTTCGCCAGCCTCGTCTGGCACCTGTGTCGGTGGCACATAAAAAACACCATCCGAGCATTGCCATTCGCCAGCCTCGTCTGGCACCTGCGTTGGTGGCACATAAAAAGCACCCACTACACTCATGGAGTGGTTAGCGTTAAGAAGGGCATCCAGCTGTAGAAACACTGCCAGATCTGACTGGCCTGGTGCAGCCTTTGGGCTTCCAAGACCCCAGTTGAACTGTCCAACCCATGCTAGCATGGAAAGCGGACGTTAAACGATGATGATGATGATGATGATGAAGGTGGTCTTTTGTTTCAAGTTTCCAGTGAAAGTGAAGAATTTTATGTTAGACACTATTGAAACACTAAAGTGAACAGAACCTGATTTATGTGAGTTTAATTATGAAGCGTCGTTAATTTATTCTGAAATATTCCAGTGACATATTATTATATAATTGAAAATGATCATGATTTATCTGAATATGCAAAATCAAAATGTCTGAATGATTTATTAGGAAATAAAAGTGATTACAGTTCAACCGTATAGTATATAAATGGCCAAATGATAGAGTAGTAATACCAAGATTTGTAAGCAACAAGGTTTTATGAAGATTTAGATGTGTGCACCATTTTGACTTTGCAATTTTAACCCTTTATCATTCACCTTATTCTTTCAAAAGTAATGCTTATTTAATGACATTAATTATGCATCATCTTGAAGCTTTGAAATTTTGATGAGGAAACTTAGTTTTTAGAAGAGTATTGTAGAAAATTACTATTTTTAAATCTCACAACGAGAGATATTCAGCAACAATACTTTGGAGTTAAGATTGTTTGCCAACATAACATGGTAGTCCTGGTTTAGGACTAATGTTACTGTAATTTAGCCCCAGGAGATATTGTTTGGCAAGTTGCCCTCAGCAATCTTCCAGGCACGGACAAACAATTGCAACTCCCTCGCAGACCAGTTCCTTGACATTTTCACCTGAGATACAGATACAGTGAGAGTGAAATATAGGAACAAAGAGAGAAGGAAAGATAAGATGGTTGACCTGAGAGGGAGAGGAGAGAAGAGAAAAGCTGGTGGCAGATCAGCCAGGGGGGGATGGATACAGAGAGAGACAAGAGGATTGACCTGAGAGAAGAGAGAAAGAATGGCAGGTCAGCAGGGGGAGAGTGAGTGGGATAGAGGTGTGGTAGAGAGAAAGTAAAAGGACAGGGAGGAAAAGAGAGACAAGGAGATGGACCTTAGGGGGAGCAGAGAGAAGAAAGGCAGAGAGAGGGCGGGATAGAGGTACCAGAGAGTGAAGTAGAGAGACAGAGAGGGTGGTGTTGAGAAAGAAGGAGACAGAGAGAGGAAAAAGAGAGAAGGGGTGAACCTTAGAGGGATCAGGGAGAGGAAAGACAGGAAGAAAAAGAGGAGAGGGAAAGAGGGGGCGGGATAGAGGTGCAATATAATATAATATATTTATGAAATATATTAGAAAATTAAAGATTAAAAAGCAAATTATAAACGTATAACCTATCTTAAAAGAACCGTATAACTATTTAACGATCTATATATCTCGTTGGCTAAGTAATAACTTACAAATAACGTACAGTTATAATCTAATAATGAAATACATATCTTTAACAACTAAATAATTATAGAATCAAATTAACAATCAGTAGTTATATATTAATTATATTTATTTTTTGTTTTTTATGTTTTGGTTTATGCTTATCACTGTTTGGGTTGCCTAATAGTGGTTTTATCTCTAATTTAATTTATATATCTATCTCTCTCTCTCTCTATATATATATATATACACACACACACACACATATATATAACTCCTGATATCATTTATGTTCTGTAAGTCAGACTACTTGATATCCATACTCCTATCCATATCCATGTTCTGTGTAAATCGAATTTCCTAACTTGCTTCTCGTTACATTTACTCATCAACCGGCTCAAGTTCAAATCTTTTGAGCACTTCAAAATGTATTCTATATACAGAACACCTGTCTCTAAACCTATATACATATATATAAAGCACTGGTGATGGTGCCACTTAAAAAGCACTGTGAACACTGTGCAAAGTGGTTGGCATGAGGAAGGGCATCAAGCCAAAGAAAGCATGGTGCAACAGACAACTGGAGCCTGCTGCAGCTTCCGTCAAACTGTCCAACTCATGCCTGCACAGAAGAAAGATGTTAAATGATGATGATGATGATGATGATAATGATGATGCTGATACATATGCATATGCAGACACACACACACACACACACACATATATAAATTGATAGATAGAATAATAGATAGATACATACATACATAACACACACATACACACACACATACATACATCAATTTTTGTTCACGAGTTTCAAGCCAACCATTACAATCAGCAACACCACCAACAACAATATCTTATAATTATCAGGAGTTTCACCAGTGTAATGCACAGACTGCAGCTTCTCCTGAGAGACTTCAGAAAGCCATTCCAGGGTTTGGTTCCATATTATAGAATTTTCAAATAAATAAATCAATAAACCAAAGATAATCAAAAGAGTGTCTCACCCTGTTGATATTATATTTAAATTCTGAGTGGTTGCAGGAATTGGTTAAAACCTAAAATTGTTTATCTCAGCAGTTTATAAAATAATATTTGAGTGCGGCAACAATGCAGTTTGGAAAGTTATTTTTGGAGATTGTAAAAGATTCCCTCCTGGGATTTCTCTGTTTACATATTTATAATCTATATTTATTTTATACCAAAATTTGGTTGAATACAAGTTTCCATTAGACTAATCACTGGTTCACTGCATTTCTGGAAGCAAACAGAAGCAAAATCTGCCATTGACTTAGTGCAGGAATATATATATATATATATATATATATATATATATATATATATATATATATATATATATATATATATATATAGTGAGAATTTACGAAAAAACAAAAGACGAAGAAGGGTGTGTAAACAACAAACAGATGTATTAGTTTAACGCTTGGGAAGGTGAGAAAGTCTTTTACATTTCGAGCCTACGCTCTTCGACAGAAAGGAACACAGAAATAAACAGGGAGAGAAAGTAAAAATGGTTTATCATGGCAAAGGCCAGACAGAGGGGTCACACAGGAGAGCTAGGAAGAAGGGGAGAAAATAAAGTAGTGGTGATCCCAAAACAAAGGTGCGTGTGCATGTGTATGTGAGAGTGTGTATGTGCATGTGGATGGGGGCTGGTGTGACGTTGATGTGTGCATGTGTGCAAGTGTAGGTGTGTGAATGATGGTGTGGGTGCTGGGAAGTGGTCAGTGCTAGTGATATATATACATATATATATAGGTATGGGCGTGGCTGTGTGGTAAGAAGCTTGCTTCCCAACCACATGGTTCCAGATTCAGTCCCACTGTGTGGCACTATGGGTAGGTGTCATGTATAGTGTCAGGCAGACCAAAGCTTTGTGAGTGGATTTGGTCAAATAAAACTGAAAGAAGCCTGTGTGTGTGTGTGCATGTGTGTGCAAGTGTGTGTGTGTGTGTGTATCTGTGTGTGTTCTCCACCATTGCTTGACAACTGGTGTTGGTTCACATTCCAGTAACTTAGCTGTTTGACAAAGGAGAATGATAGAATAAGTACCAGGATTACAAAACTATTGTTTCAGGGATTGATTCGCCATCATCGTCATCATCGTTTACCGTCTGCTTTCCATGCTGGCATCGGCCAGACCGTCTCACTGGAACTTGTAGGCCAGAGAGCTGCACCAGATTCCAGTTTGATTTTGGCACGGATTCAATGGCTGGGTGCCCTTCCTAATGCCAACCACTCCACAGAGTGAAGTGCGTGCCATTCACGTGTCGCTGGCACAGGTGCTCTTACATGTCACCAACATGGATGCTGTTACATGTCATTGGCACCGGCCACAATTATGATTTCACTTGGCTTTCTATGAAAAATCCTTCAAGGTGGTGCCCCAGCATGGCCTTTCTCTCACTGAATATAGATATATACAATTACGAAGTAGAGACAAATATCACCAGCTGACCGGTGTCTGCTACTCTAGGCCGATGAAGGACAACGATCCTGAAATACGTGTCCCTAGATGCAGCTTCGGCAGCCGGGGGTGTTTGTCTCCCCTTCATATATGTATATAAGGACACAGGGGAAAATGTGTCAAAGCCATCAGGAGGCGTTCAATGCTTCCTAGGGCTATACAGCGGTGGTGTACCCCCTACTGTCATGTTCTTGTTAGATTGACAGTATACAACCATTCTTGTATATATATAGATGTACATGTAATATGTACACATATATATACACATATATACATGCACTAGCACTATGACCTGGCAACGACGGGTCTTTAATGCTAGTATATATATATATATATATATATATAGGGAGAGTTTACAAAAAAACAAAAGACGAAGACAGGTGGTGTACAAAACAAATAGATGTATTACTATAACACTCAGGAATAGAAAAAGTCTTCTACGTTTCGAGCCTACGCTCTTCTACAGAAAGGGGAGAAACAGGATATATATATATATATATACAGAGAGAGAGAGAGAGAGAGAGAGAGAGAGAGAGAGAGAGAGAGAGAGAGAGAGAGAGAGAGAGAGAGAGAGAGAGAGAGAGAGAGAGAGAGAGAGAGAGAGAGAAAGAGAGAGAGCCTTATTTTCAATGTCTATTCTTCTTTTGACATAAGTTGGATGACTCAACAAGCCTGTTCTTATTTGGAGTTACGGCTCTTCCTAGACAAGCTGGAGGCTACATCTCATTCCCACGTAGATGTGTGTGTGTGTGTGCATGAGTGTTTATATAATACATATATATTTATACATATATACATATATATACATACATATGTACATATATATATGTATATATATATATGTATATATATATAAAATATTATTAGAGACAAAACCACTATTTTGCAAAACAAACAAGGAAAGACTTAATCAATACATAAAATTTTAATAAATAGTCTGTGTGGGGAGGGAGTGGGTTTTGGTGTATATTGAGGTTTATAAGTTAGTATAGGTATGTGTATAAGTCGTGGGTCTGTGGTTTACGTGTGTGTATTTGTGTGTGAATGTTTAGGTTAGGGGGATTACTATATAGGTTTGTTATAGAGTTTAGCAAAGGGAGATTTTATCGTTATATGTTTTTAAGAGTTTTGGTTTATCATGGTTTTTTTAGGGAATTCGTGGTAATTTGTCTATTTTCGATGTTGGTTGTTTTATTACATTGTTTCATTCATAATTTTTGAGTGGTGTTCGTTTTGCCACGTGAATATTATTTTTAATTCCATTTATTCCATTTCTCCATTCATTAATTTAGAGATGTTCGTTTCCAGAGCGTTATACTTTTTATACATATGTTAAGTTCCTTGGTAAAGTAATTTTGTTTGGTGTATATGTTGAGGCTTATATGTACTTGTGGGTGTGTGTGAGTGGAGTGGGTGTTTGTATTTGTTATGGGTGTGTGGTTTACGTGTGTGTTTTTGTGTGTGAATGTATAGGTTAAAGGGATTGCTATATAAGTATGTTATAGTGTTTAGTAAAGGGAGGTTTTATCATTTCTGTTTTGTGAGTTTTAGCTTATCATGGTAGTTTTATAAAAGAATCCATTCATAATTTTTGTGTTTATTTGTCTGTGTGGGGTTGAGTGGGTTTTTGGAGTATATGTTGAGGTTTATATGTATGTATTGGTATGTGTAAGTGGTGTGGGTATTTGTATATGTCGTGGGTGTGTGGTTTACGTGTGTGTATTTGTGTGTGAATGTTTAGGTTAGGGGGATTGCTATATAGGTTTGTTATAGAGTTTAGTAAAGGGAGATTTTATCATTATATGTTTTTATGAGTTTTGGTTTATCATGGTAGGTTTGTTAAGGAATTCGTAGTAATTTGTGTCTATTTGCGATGTCTGTTGTTTTATTGCATTGTTTCATTCATAATTTTTAAGTAGTGTTCGTTTTACCAAGTGAATATAATTTTTAATTCCATTTATTCCATTTCTCCGTTCATAGTTTTGAGTGATGTCCATTTTCTAGAGCGTGAATGTGGGTTGTATGTGTGTTTGTGTGGGAGTATGAATAAGTATTGTGTTGAAGTATTTAGCTATTTTATTTATTTATAGTTGCCTAGACGTTTTTATGTGTATGTATAGGGATATATATATAGGTGTGTGATTTAGTGTATGTAGTTAGATATGGTTATATATAATTAGGTATATGTGTATGGGTGTATATATAGTTTATTATTATATTATTATTATTTTTTTGTTTTGTTTTATATTTTATATTTTATATTTAATTGTTGATAGGTTTTTTTAGTTTATATATTGTTTATATATTGATTATATATGGATTATATATAGGTTATATATGGATTATATACTTATATTTTTTCATTCATACTTTAATTATTTTAAAATTATTATTTTTATATTTTAAAATATTGATTTTTTAGATTGGAAGTCCACCTGAAGATTGTCGATCAAGACAAGAAACGATTGTAGTGGCGGTTTTTTTGACTATTTATTAAAATTTTATGTATTGATTAAGTCTTTCCTTGTTTGTTTTGCAAAATAGTGGTTTTGTCTCTAATAATATTTTATAATATTTTACTATAAAATTGGATTTAATCCTAAATCTGATTTTTTTCCCTGTAAATTTGGATTTATTCCCTAATATTTATTATGTATATATATATATATATATATATAATAATTCAAATACTTTTACTTCCAACACGTTTCCATGTTAATTGTTAACAAGGGAAAAATACACACATCTATATATACACACACACACACACACACACACACACACACACACATACTCATGTATGAGTAGAAGCTTGCTACCATTTCAAATTCAGTTGAGACCCATTCAAACCTGTATGAAAATCATTCACTTAATTTTGTTGCCATGGAGAAAATTTCTCACTGCAGACCAATAAGGGGTAAACAGTGCGTCAGTTTGAAGTATTCCCTAACAAGACTGATGATGGCATGTGTTTTAGAATGGTTTCTCCTTTTCAGCATCAGATACCAGTGGTGTAGTGGGCTGAATGAAACAATGATGTAAAATAAACAAACATTTCGATGCCATATAAATACGTTTCGGACATATATGACTGGAAAAAAGATCATTTTCACTGTGGTTTCCCTTGGAGAAGAAAATGTTTGCTTTAGGAAAAGACGTTGGAAACGCTAGTGTCAGTTGAGAGGAACCTCACTCTATATTTCAAGCTTTTTTTTCGCTCTCATCAGTACCAGATACAAAGGGATGCAACTCTGAACTGACCCAAAATCTGTTTCCTTATAGAAAATCAGAGAAAAACTGTTTAATGATTGATCACTTCAACCACCACACTGGAATTTCAACCATGTTTCGTGGTCTGCTACTACAACAGCTCCTTTATAGGATCCAGTTAGCTCAAGACATCATCAGGAGGAATGACATCCAGTTTCGGCCCCTACTCCTCTACCGTTTTGAAGTGGTGGGGCATCCCCTTTCGGAGGTGTCTTCAGCTCTGGTGTTGGGTGCATGTCTTCTTTCTTCTATTCCCTGGCCGCTGTGATGTGGCGTCAATGAGTGTCAGCAAGTGACTGACTGTTTTGTCAATTTTTTTCCCTTTAAATACCTGCTGCTAGGCTCCAGCAGGCAGCCCCAGCAAGTTGTCACGTGACACTGTCTCAACTTTAACTGACCAATGAAGGTACGTTCTCTAAACGACCGTCACCTGTCAGTCAGTGAAGCTAATTCAGTGTCAGCTTGTCTCACCTAGTGATGTTATTTTCCGCCAGCATGTTATAACTTTCAAGCATTTTTGGTCTTCCCGCTTCAGCCATATATAGAAACTGGCTTTTTCGACTGCCTCCTTACAACAATCAGAGTTAAGCAACAACAACCATTATTTGGATATTAAATGACACTCATTTATATAGCAAAGAAGATGATTTTAAATAGTTTAAAACATAAAAATATTTTCTCCATCAATTAGTTTCTTGTAGAACCCTATTTTCACTTTAGGATTTCTCTTTTATCTTTTCTATTTCCTTTTATTCGTTCCAGTCACAAGGCTTTGGCTGACTCTAGGCTAAAGTGGAAGAAATTTACCTGAGGTGCCACATACTGAGACTGAGTCCAGAACCATGGGGTCAACCAAGGTTTTTTTTATAACGCTGCAAAAACATCCAACTGGCCATGGCTTGATATTAGAACCCGATGGGAGACTGGCGCAGGGTCAATCTGCAGGTGTCTGCTTGCAGAAGCTATATGCAATCTTTGAACTCAGGGTTGGATGAAAAACGAAATGAAGCAGAAGAAATATATGTTTATTAAGGAGGGGGGAACTGAATATGTGTAAGCAATTGCAACCTGTTTTAAGAAACAGGATTCAACTGGAATCGGTTGGGAAATTTGATTAGGAAAAACTTAACATGTGTTCTATATTTATTTTATCATTTGCAAAATTCACAGACATCATCAGGAATCTAAAACTAGATTAAGCATCAGTTATATTTATGTGTGTGTGTGTGTGTGTGTGAGTGTGTGTGTATACATAAATATATTCTTTTATTCTTTTACTTGTTTCAATCAGTAGAGTGCATCCAAGCAGTGGTTAAGGCGATGATGATGATGACAACAACGATAACGATGACGACGATGATGATGATATAATGAAAATAATGAGTATAAACACAAATAAATATAGACATAGGCATAAAATATAATTATAAAAGCTATTTATTCTGTACACACAAAATATTATTTTATTGAAATGGAAACGGTAAAAACAGAATTATTATATTCCTCTGTAATGAGTGGCACAAGTTTAGAATTACAACAGATTTACAGTTTAGATTAAGTTTCCATGTAAGAATTAGAAATATTTGTTTTTGCTATTATTTGCATATTGTGGTGTTTGGGTGTGAGAGGACGAAGAAGCTGAATAATGGAAAACCTCAGACTGGCACAGCACTTCATACTTTTAAATTGAATTGATATGTCGACTCAATCCTTGCCTCAACATTCTAACAAGTTCTTCATGCAATTTAACCATTTTTTGTGCACCTAGATCAGTAACAGATCGGTAAATTATTACGAGTTTAGTATTCAGCTATTTTTAGTAGGAATACTTTAAAACTCAAATTGTTTTTAGTATAACTAAATGAGTCACCCAATATTTTAATAAAAATTAGTTTAGTAATGAAATATTTTTAGCACAACTAGTTTAGTATTCAACTATTCTTAGTGTAAACAGTTTAACCTTTTCAATGCAGAAAGCAGATATATCCTCACAAAATTTTATTACTGTTAACTTTAAGAAAGCAGTCTTTGAAAAACAGTCTTTGATAAAAACAAAAAAAAAACCTCTTCCTATGCCATAAAAAGCAAAAACACTCCCAGAGACAATTTTTACAAAAGGCAGTTTTTCTCAGAGTTTGGTTGAATGCCTTTCTACTGAGTAAGAACCAAATAATTTTATTTGGTGGATATGAAAACTGTATCTACAGGAGATACAGAAAAACTTTATTGCAAAAGTAGAAAATGTTGATTCTGTTTTTAGGTGTGTGTGTGTGTGTGTGTGTGTGTGTGACAGCATGTGTATGTGTGTGCATGTGTGCATGTGCATGTGTGTGTGTGTGTGTGTGTGTGTGTGTGATTGTGTGTGAGAGAGAACGTGTATGTGTGTGCATGTGTGTCTGTGTATGAGAGAGAGAGAAAGAAAAAGACAGAAGACAGATAGAAAGAGAGAGAAGAGGTGTGTATATGGGAGTGTGTGTGAGTATGTGTGTTATTGTGTGTTACTGTGTGTGTGTATGTGTGTGTGTGTGTGTGAGAGAGAGAGAGAGAGAGAGATAGAAAGAGACAGACAGACAGATAGAAAGAGAGAGAGGTGTGTATATGTGGGAGTGTGTGTGAGTGTGTGTGTGTGAGAATGCATTGTATGTGTGTGTGAGAACTTACATTTACTCAAGTGGAGTTATGTTCTGTCTGTTTATATTTTGTGACTTAGAAGCTCACCAAATGGAGATTTATCAAATATGTGATAGAGTGAAAAAAGATGTGGGTGCTGATAGGATCATCTGAAACCCTTTTGATGGTGGGGAGGGGGGTGCGGTCTCGATGGCACTGGAAACCCTTGTAAGAAGAGGAATACCTTGCTACTCTACCACGAGGATAACAATTATACAAACACACACACACATATATGGATAGCCTCCTCATCACCATCGTTTAATGTCCGCTTTCCATGCTGGCATGGGTTGGACGGTTTGACTGAGGACTGGCAAACCAGATGGCTGCACCAGGCTCCAATCTGATCTGGCAGACTTTCTACAGCTGGATGCCCTTCCTAATGCCAACCACTCCGAAAGTGTAGTGGGTGCTTTTACATGCCACCGACACAAGGGCCAGTCAGGCAGTACTGGCAATGGCCATACTCAAATGGTGCTTTTTACATGCCACTGGCATGGGAGTCAGTCAGCGGCCCTGGCAACAATCATGCTCAGATGGTGCTCTTAACGTTCCACTACCATGGATGCCAGTCAGGCAGTGCTGTCATCGGCTACATCAGCCAATTTGATTTCAATTTCACTTGCCTCAACAGGTCTTTGCAAGCAGAGTTTAGTGCCCAATGAAAGAAAGGTACCTATAAGTGGGCTGGTTACACCACTGGCATAGGCTATGGGTTATGGTCTCACTTGGCTTGCCAGGTCTTCTCAAGCACAGCGTATTTCCAAAGGTCTCGGTCACTAGTCATTGCCTCAGTGATATATATGTATGTATATATATATATATATATATATTATATATATATATATTATATATATATATATATATATATAATATATATATATATATATATATATATATGTATGTATGTATGTATGTATGTATGTATGTATATATATATATATATATAATATATATATATATATAATAAATGAAAGACAGAACATGGAATATACAAGAATATATTATTAATCACAACAATTGTTTCGACATATTTAGCATCAACTCCTTGTGGGACACTCAACGACTGGTTGAGGAGTATCCAGTGGTGCAGACATATCTCATCAGGTGATAAATAAATAATATCGTTAAAACGAATGTTCCACAATGCAACTTTTTGTTTTGTAGAGAGAAAAACAGCCAGACTGAGGAAAATTCTTCATATATATATATATATGGAAGATCCAAAAATAAAATTGCAGAAGACAAAAAGAGAAACGAACATCTAATCTAGCGAGAAAAGTGTTGAAAATAACCATTAACAGATATGGATATATAAACGCCCTCACACAAGCTGCATGGCATGAGTACACACACTCATACATACATACATACATACATACATACATACATATATATATATATATATATATATATATATATGAAGAATTTTCCTCAGTCTGGCTGTTTTTCTCTCTACAAAACAAAAAGTTGCATTGTGGAACATTCGTTTTAACGATATTATTTATTTATCACCTGATGAGATATGTCTGCACCACGAAACAATTGTTGTGATTAATAATATATTCTTGTATATTCCATGTTCTGTCTTTCATTTATTATATATTAAGGGTCTCCGATGAAGGGATATAATTAATAAATATCCTGGAAGCAGCTGTAAGACCTTCTCTTTATGAATGTTCTGAAAATTATTTACAGCCTTGGATTTTTTAAATTTCATTCTGTCAATTTATATATGTATGTATGTATGTATGTATGTATGTATGTATGTATGTATGTATGTATGTATGTAATGTATGTATGTATGTAGGTACGTATGTGGGTTTGTATGAGCCTCACCCATTTTAGTCTTGTCAAGTTGTAGGTTGTCTTCCGTTTTTTTTTAGTCAGAAGAGGAAAGGCAGCACTCCTGACATTTTTCAGCATTTCTGAGACTGGTGGGAGGAAAAGAAAAGGTTATTTCTTAGATCAAAGAACTTACCAGAATGTTTCCAATAATGACATGTAGGAATCAACTGATGGCATTGACCTGACCAAAAGTCTACCTCCCCAAAACAGGACGGTCTCCTGATAGGTTTTATCTGTGACCATCACAGCTTTTTGCATGTTAGTAATTACAATGTTCAATGTATCCTTCCCTTCTTTAAGATTACAGGAAAATTTAGCTGTTATTTCTTGTAAGCCACATAACCACATAGAGAGTCTTCTGTTAGCTAATGGCTTATATTTGTCGCACATCCTGGGCCAACAAATTTGCAGTGATAAGAGAGAAATATTGTTTCAAATAATGTTGGTACCACTTCATTTTAATTAGCTGGAGAGCAATTAACCAAAGCCTGCAAGGTGGTTGCTCAACACACGTGAAAAAATAGTAGCTAAATCTCCCTCCAGTCACACCTGACCATCATGTTGCATAATGTGGTCCTGGATTCATTGCAGAAAAGAAAATGATGGGATGGTCATGGATGGAATTCATTTGCTCATAGGTTTGTGTGATCAGGGCTAACTTGGGGTTAAACAACAACTTTAGAGGAGAGTTTGTAGAAGAGATCAGTAAGTCCAGTTACCATAAGGAGTAAAGAGAGAGAGGGAGAGGAGAGAGAGAGAGAGAGAGAGAGAGGGAGAGAGAGAGAGAGAGAGGGAGAGAGAGAGAGAGAGAGAGAGAGAGGGAGAGAGAGAGAGAGATGGAAAGAGAGAATGGTATTGTGGCTTTGGTTGCAAACTAGAGTAAAAAAAGAGACAAGAGCCACCTAAGTGACCCCTTGTCTTCTTCAATCCTGACAGATTTAGAGAGAAAAAACTCTTTGAATACATCTTGGCCAGTTTCAATGACAGGCGTTCCAATAAGTTCAAATGACAGAATCAATCACTGGAATGGTCGATTCATTGAATAAATTAGGAAATGTCTGGGTATTCCATTAACATTTTTATCTATAGAAGAAGATTACTATTTGTAAATCTCACAACGAGAGATATTCAGCAACAGTACTTTGGAGTTAAGATTGTTTGCCAACATAACATGGCAGTCCTGGCTTAGGACGGGAATTTGGCAGCGTCACCTCAAGCCGAACAATTATTCTGTACTGACGAAAATAACCCAGAAATCGTGATACACAGATATTGTTTTGAGCAGAGTGGGGGGCTAGATTCCCTCATTCAAAAATATAAGGACACAGATCGTGACGTATAGCCAGCAGGAGACGTTGTCGCCTGGGGCTAAATTACAGCAACATTCGTCCTAAACCAGGACTACCATGTTATGTTGGCAAACAATCTTTACTCCAGCTTTATCTTTCCTGTGATTGTCAAGCAGAATCAGCATGACAGTGTATGACAAAGCTGACCCCTTTTAATTACAGGTACATTTCATCTGAAGGGTTTCAGTACAGTTTCCATCTACCCAAATCCACTCACAAATCCACTCAGTAAATACAAGCATTGGTAAAAGATGCCAGGCAATGAGATCAATCTACATTATGTAGTTCCAAGATTGGAAATACAACAACAAAACTTATAAAACTGTCCCCCAAACTCTGTTAAAGATTAATTTCTACACACAGAGATTGAACCTTGGACACATCAGACATTCTTTAAAATGAAATTCCTTTTTGGATTAATGAAAGGAAAATCCTTTAGTTTAAATAATTCATGTCAAGCTGCAGTGCAAGTTACAAAACAAAATCAAAGATCCAGTTTCTATCTCCTGGGGGGGGGGGGAAGTCACTTTCCTTATTATTGTCATTGTTATTCCTACAGCATCCTGGCTGTTGTTGTTGTTATTATTATTGTTATCATTTTCATATACACTCAACAGATTAGACTTTTGGAAAAGAAAAAAATCCTAATATTGAGCTTCAATAAGTGTTAGTAAGCCCATAGCTACCCATGCCAGGGATGGAAACCCCAGCAGCAAGGTGGAGGAGTCCTAGGCCAACGGCTTGAAGGTTATTGGGGTCAAGTGGAAGACAGTCCAGTGTCAAATAGCCAATGAGCAGCCCCACTGTGGACCATTACTCTTTGTACTCTTGCACACCACTTGGTGGTAGCTGGTGTGGAGGCCCAGAGAGACAGTCTGGTGGTGGTGGTGGGGGGATGACCCCCAGCTACTTTACTCAACATCCAAGACATTTTGTTCAGAGAAGTGGGAAGCCTTGTGGCGATGGAGTGAGGGCAACAGGGGTTGGTGCAAAGTAAATGGACCTGCACACAGGCTGATCACTTCTGATGGTGGCACTCAGTGTACATATATGTGTGTGTGTGTGTGTGTGTATATATATATATATATATATATATATATATATACACATAGATATGTGTGTGTGTGTGTATTTAATGAAAGTATGTCTGAATGTCTGAAACAATTAATGAACAATGCAGAAGAACTTTCACCCCCCACCTCCACCCTACGCCACCCCACCCCGGCTGGTACGAAAAAAGAAAAAGAAGAAAAGCCCCCCCCCCTCCTCTGCTAAAGGCTCTCAAAACCCTGCTGAAAGATTGCACTTAGTTACAGAACAGCTCTTTACTTTCTGTTTTTTTTTATTGTTGTTGTTGTTGTTGGTTGTGTTGTTGCTGAAAACCATTAAGTTGTATATTCAGCTGCAGAAATTATGGCACAATTTAATGACACCACAAACCATCATCATCATCATCATCAGCACCATCATCACGATTACTGTCACTGCCGCCACCACCGTCACCACCGTCACCACCACCACCAACACCACCAACACCACCACCACCCTTACCATGATATCTATCACTATACTGCCCCACCCACTCAACCACACTGTCAACTACACCATCATCTCTTACCACTATCCTTACTACTACCACTACAACTATTACCACTACTACCACTACTCCAATCCCAACACCATCATCATCATCATCATCATCATCATCATAAACTCTTCACAAACTTCCACCCCCAACCCCACCAACATCTCCTCTGATATGTTTTATGTTCTTAGCACCAACAGGGTATCAATTTTACCCTCACCACCCTCACCACCCTCACCACCCTCTTTATACATTGTGTGTGTGTGTGTGTGAAGCAGACATCCCCCCTCCCCCTCCTCCTCCACTCCTCTCCCTCTATGGTTATACCCTCATTACTGCTATCTACTGTTTGTCTCCTCATCCCCCTCTCTCTCTGTTCCCCCTCTCCCTCCCTCTCTGTTGTAATCATGTATTGTATCAGCCTTTATCATCATCATGTTCAGGGGGGGGGGGGGCACCACCACCAAAACCTCTTCCCCTCTTGCCCCCTCCCTCTCTCTTCCTCCTCCACCCTTCCTCATCAATCACATCAATCACCATCAGTCCTCACCATATTCTATTATTATGTTTATTGCAAGGAGGAGAAGCAAAAACAAAATAAATTATGATAATGCTTTAGCAAAAGTGATATGTTACATACACACACACACATACTTATATACATAAATACATGCATACATACAAATATATATATATATATATATGTATATACTTATACACACACACACATGATACATACATATATATATATATGTATGTATGTATGTATCGTTGCTATTATGCAAAAGTGCCGTAAGTCCAAAACGTTGCTTTTTCAGAAGACGAAAAGTAGTTTCACCATTCCGTTTCTTTTCACATTAGCAACGGTTCCAGCTTAACGATAATTCTTTGTTGGGTGTACATAAAATTGTAACTCCATGCGATATTTTCAGTCAGAAATATTTTTGCAAAACTGTCGTATGTGGGACTTACTACACTTTTGAAAAATGCTAAACCGTTGTTCTACACTTTGACAATTTTTGATATCTTGGCTTCTGAAGCAGCTGGAGATACGATAGTTTGACCAAAAGGAGCTGCTACTGCAAGCAAAGTTAATATTCAAAGAAAGATATCTGGCCAAATATGCAACGATATATATATATATATATATGAATATACACCCGAGACATATGTGTCTCTATATATGTACAATGGCCCAGTAGTTAGGGTAGCGGACTCGCGGTTTTGATTCCCAGACCGAGCGTTGTGAGTGTTTATTGAGCGAAATAACCTAAAAGCTCCACGAGGTTCTGGCAGGGGTGGTGGTGACCCCTGTTGTACTCTTTCGCCACAACTTTCTCTCACTCATTCTTCTGTTGACCTTTCTTGCTTAGCCAGAGGGGTGGCGTCATTTGAAGGCTAAAACAATGCGAAGCACATTGTCACCAGCGATGTGTAGCAACATCTGATAGCCTGGTCAGTGATCACGGTGATCACAGTGATATATATATACTTATACATACATATACACACACATGCACACACACATATATATTGAAAAAATGGGATCTAAAATAAAGATATGATTTTTTTTGTATATATTATTTCTTGTTTTATACATATATATGTATGTATGTGTGTATGTATGTATGTGTGTATGTATATATGTTTGTATGTATAGGGGCACCTCACCACTCACAATGTTTGTATCTGTATTTAAACAATCAGATCTGCTTTTGCATCATTGAAACTTGAAACTTTCAGTAATGCAAGTCTGAGTGAAACTGTTAATGCAAATATGTAACCTCAACATCTGTTGATTGCTCTTATCTCTCACTTATACAACTATCTATGTCTTTGCATGTGTGTGTGTGTGTTTGTGATATTTATGTACAATGTATTAGAAGACAGGAGATAAATTTGATGTAGTTAACGTACAGTTTTTAACCTAATGCTGCAGAATTTTAAACAGATCATAATATATCTTGTTATTCTCTTTATGCAGAGAAAATAAAGGAGCTCAATTCTGATATGAGATTGTATGTTTGTGCATATATATATATATATATATATATATATATATGTACAAATGTGTATGGTGATTGTCAACTTTATTTGAAGCCATTTTCTCATTGGAGAAAATGTGGCAAGTTTCATAGGATTTGGGCCCTGGGCCTTCAGATGGCTCCCTAACTTTAATTCTACTTTAATTTTTTTTTTTAAGTAAATGTAGCACATCATTTTGTGACAAATCTCATCAATTATAACCAATGCCTTCTTCATGTTACAACAATAAACAAGTACTCATTTTGGCCTAAAAGATAGCTGTGATCTCCAGGTGCCATTCAGGTTGCATGCAGTTAAGTTTCTCAGGTTAGTCTCATGCATCAGTAACAAGTCTGGTTTTAAAAAGTGTAATACAACCACAGATAGTGAAAGTAAGGTTATCTCTGGATTTCATTTTTAGCTTTTACTTTTCACCATTTTCTCAGGCTAGAGGCTGTTCTTCCGACTTATAAATCCATATTCATTCCTGTTTATTGCCAGTTGTTACCAACTAATGGTATACGGTTGTTTTTTGTGATGTCATAAAATGACATATTTCTTTTGCTGCTGGGTAATGGTAACGAGAGCTAATTCTCCAAAAGGTGATTGCTTTCAAAGTCTGAAACTCTCAAAACAGGTGACATGACTCACCCATCATATTTGGTTCTGATGAGGGTGGCACGTAAAAAGCACCCACTACACTCACGGAGTGGTTGGTGTTAGGAAGGGCATCCAGCTGTAGAAACACTGCCAGATTTGACTGGGCCTGATGAAGCCTTCTGGCTTCACAGACCCCAGTAGAACCGTCCAACCCATGCTAGCATGGAAAACGGACGCTAAACGATGATGATGATGATGATGAGGCAACCCTCTTTTTCCAGTGCTTCTGTTTCATGCCCCAAAGATTTCCAACTCAACATCATTATCGTTTAATGTCCGCTTTCCATGTTGGCTTGGGTTGGACAGTTTGACTGAGGTCTGGAAAGCCAGTGGCTGCACCAGACTCCAATCTGAACTGGCAATGTTTCTCCAGCTGGATGCAATTCATAACGCTAACCACTCTGAGATTGTAGTGGGTGCTTTTTACATGCCACTGGTGCAGGAGTCAGTCAGGGGCCCTGGCATCGATGACGTTTGGACAGTGCTTTTTACGTGCCACCAGCATGGGAGCCAGTCAAAGGGTTCTGCCATCAACCATGTTCGGATGGTGATTTTTGCATGACACACATTAGAGATTTCTTGAGTATTTTGAAGTGTTGTTAATTCTGTATCCTTGTTCCAGATGAGTGTATTGGCCTAACTATGATCAATACAAAGCTTGGTAGACAGCTGAAGTCCCTGCTTGTTCAGGTTCAAGTCTCAAGTCAACATCGCAAATGTAAATGAGGTCATCTCAATCATCAAGTTGATATTTTGAATCTAGAAAAGCAATGAGAGAGACTCTACTTGGTCATTCAACCTACAAGAAATAACAGCTAAAGCTACCTCAAATTATATTCAATAATCTCTCAGATATGTCTGAAGTAAAAACAGGACAGGATGGTTATGGCTGGAATGGATGTCATCATTTCTTTGTTGGATCAAGGACGAACCTAGGGTTAAACCAAAGCTACGACCCAGGGACATGGTGGTTATGAAGTTCAGGTGCTGATCTCCGAACCCCCATCATCATGAGTTCAAGCATCAACCATAACAACTGTTTCAATTGGCCCCTTAATCACGGCCTCTTGCTCCAGTTTTCCTGACTCACATAAAAGAAGAGTTCATTGCTTATTTCATGGCTGACTTGTTTGGGATAAAAAGCGAGGATTCCATCCAGATGTAAAAACAATTGCTCCATCAAGTAAACCATTTCGTTCATTTTAGTGGGGAGTGGGGTGAGGCAAAGAGATGTGAGCTGGAATTATAATACAAACATGCATGTGCGCACACACGCAACACACACACACACACACACACACACACACACACCAAGTAGGTCAAAGCTACGATTCTTCATTTCTCCTGTAGATATTCGCTCTCTCTTTCTGTGGTGTTGGGAGACAGATCATTGTTGGAGTGAAATAAAAGGAGTCGACCCAAAGCATTCGACTTCACTTCTTCCTTACAGCAAAATCATTTTATTCCACTTTGCAAACTTTTTCATTTTACTATTTGTCAACACAGACCATTGCTTACTTCCTCAAATTCTACTCTTTCGATTCTAGTGAAAGTTTACTCTCTCTCTCTCTGTTACACACACACACACAAAGATATAATCATCATCATTATTTTGCATCAGCTTTCCATACAGTCTTGGGTTATCATGTTTTACTGCAGTTCTTATTTGGCATTACTGCCGTCATCCCAGACTGGTTGGAGGACGACCATGTCTCACTTGTACTCCTTACTTTTCACAAGGTTTTACATGCTTAGACTCCCTTCTGTTTGCCATCCACTTTACACAACATTTCTGGATGTATTTGATCATGATACCAACACTGGAGGACTCTAAAATATCCCCTCTATCCTGCATGGTCTCTCTTTGGTCAGGGTCCACTTCACAAGGTGTATTAGATGAGCATTAGATGATGGCACCAACACCACAGAGGTTGCTGTGTCTCTTGCAAGATGAAAGAATCCTCTTTACTGTAGATAGTCCTCATCTTTTTCATGACAAACTTCTCCAAGAGTGTAACTAGGAAGGCAGCGAGAGCAAAGAGTAAAAAAGAGAAGAGAGAGATATGAACGGCAATGTGATGGAGGAAATAGAGGGATCGTATGATAGAAGAGGATGTAGTGGAAAGGAGACAGGGAAAGCAATGTTTTGGGTGTGGGTGGTCACTAGGTGGTTGAAGTGAAAGCAGCGCAGGTGGCATGATGGGATAACAACAAAAGTACCCACCACACATATGATGTATGTGTGTATGCATGCATGCGTGCATGTGTGTGTGTGCATGTGTGCATGCGTGTGTGTGTGTGCATGCATGTGTGAATTCTTGTATGGAATAAATTGATTTAGCAAAAATCATTTTCTTAATTTATGAAGAGAAAGATTTTCTGTTTTGTTTTCAGGGCTAAATTGGAGTAAAATTTCCAAAAGAATCTGTTAGCAGAAGTGAAATGGTAGGATGGATAACTATTCACAAGGCATCACTTCAAGTATTTTCAAGTCTGTTGCTCTGCTTTAGTCTGAGAGCAAAAGTAGACTTTTGTAAATACAAATGAGAATAAACTTGAAGCAAATTTTAATAGTCTCAGAGCAAATTAAATCTTTTTTCCTAATTAAATAATGCCATCAAATGATATCTCACATTGCTTTATCTGGTAAGTAATAAATTACAATTAAATTTAGACTTTTGAAACAAGCATCAAAACATGTTTTATGAGTTTATTGGAATATAATCTGTTTTGGAAATATAAAACACAGTTTAATTGTAAATAGGTTGGCTTTAATGAAATCATTCTTCCACTAAGACGACTTGCTGTAATTTATTGCAAAACTATCAACACATATATTCCTTACTGAGTATGGCACAAAGCCAGCAGTTTTGAAGATCAGGGTCAAGTTGATTACGTCAACCCCCACGGATTGCCTAGTAATTTATTTTATTGACGAGGAAAGGCAAAGTTTATCTTAGCCAGAACTGAGCTCAGACTATAATGAACTTAAAGAAATGATGTTAAGGATTTTGTCCAATTCTGCCAGTTCACTGCCCTTATCAACCCATAAATGGAATGGAAACATTGAGGTGCATTTTCCAGTATTGGTTGAAGACATTTATTTAACCATTCCACAAGTGATTCAATACTTCCACATTCTATCTTCTTGAGTCTGTCACAGACAGCTCTATGGGGTAAATCTGATGCATCATCTTTCCACAGCCAATGATTTGAATGATGTTGTCTTCATGTCTTCACAACAGAAATGAATTCCCGATTGTCTCAATTCCATGGCAAACAGAACAAACAGGAATTTGAAGAGCAAATCTCTTCTATGGCCTCCGTTTTCTTCTCTGTTTGGCACTTTGTGAAGCATGGATGTTTGTCGTTGTTTTGAGATGGATCTTTGTCATACATAAATTGTGACAGTATTGGGGACCTAAACTGAATAAAATGAATTCTGATGGAAAAAGAATCAGTTTTAAGTTGAAGCTAAGCAGAACGTAGACATTTTCCATATTTTATTTAAATGACTTATTTACTCGTTTGCAGGTAACGAAGACAAAAGATATTCACTCAATGCATTATGTCTTTTGTTGGCTCTCTGGAATTATGGAATTCTAGAAAAGTGTGAAGACGGTACAGCTGTTTCCTAGTGAGCTTCATTTCATGGTTCTTGGCATTGAATTCCATTCCTGTTATTTCTATGTTCCAATTTCTCCAAGTTCAATTCTAAATTTCGTCCATTTATGTCCAAGAGTTGATGAAATATTGACTTCAGTTTTTAGCACAAGGCTAGCAATTTCAGGAGAAGAGTTAAGTCTATGGACCCCCATGCACAACTGGTACTCGTTTTATGGACCCTGAAAAGATGAAAGTCAGAGTTGACTTCAGCAGGATTTGAACTCAGAATGTAAAGTTGGACGAAATGCCGCTAAGCATTTTGTCTGTTGCATTATCAATTCTGCCAGTTCACTGCTTTGACTTGGTGAAGCAACAATACGTGGTGAGTAAGTAGACTCATTAAAGCATAAAACAAAATGCCTTGCAGAGTTTGGGAATCTCTCTACTTTGAGTTCAAATCCTGCCAAAGTTAATTTTATGTTTTATTCTTTTTTTATGCTTTCTTTCTTTTTTTTCTATTCTCTTTGTGTTATTCTTTTAAGATTGACAAAACAAGAAGCAGTTAAGAGCAGTGAATTAACAGAATTGTTATATTGGTGTCTTTAATATCCAAAGAACCAGTGCTGGGTTTTGGTGTCTTTAATATCCAAAGAACCAGTGCTGGGTTTTGGTGTCTTTAATATCCAAAGAACCAGTGGTGGGTTTTGGTGTCTTTAATATCCAAAGAACCAGTGCTGGGTTTTGGTGTCTTTAATATCCAAAGAACCAGTGGTGGGTTTTGGTGTCTTTAATATCCAAAGAACCAGTGGTGGGTTTTGGTGTCTTTAATATCCAAAGAACCAGTGGTGGGTTTTGGTGTCTTTAATATCCAAAGAACCAGTGCTGGGTTTTGGTGTCTTTAATATCCAAAGAACCAGTGGTGGGTTTTGGTGTCTTTAATATCCAAAGAACCAGTGCTGGGTTTTGGTGTCTTTAATATCCAAAGAACCAGTGGTGGGTTTTGGTGTCTTTAATATCCAAAGAACCAGTGGTGGGTTTTGGTGTCTTTAATATCCAAAGAACCAGTGCTGGGTTTTGGTGTCTTTAATATCCAAAGAACCAGTGCTGGGTTTTGGTGTCTTTAATATCCAAAGATCCAGTGCTGGGTTTTGGTGTCTTTAATATCCAAAGAACCAGTGGTGGGTTTGGTGTCTTTAATATCCAAAGAACCAGTGCTGGGTTTTGGTGTCTTTAATATCCAAAGAACCAGTGGGGGTTTGGTGTCTTTAATATCCAAAGAACCAGTGGGGGTTTTGGTGTCTTTAATATCCAAAGAACCAGTGCTGGGTTTTGGTGTCTTTAATATCCAAAGAACCAGTGCTGGGTTTTGGTGTCTTTAATATCCAAAGAACCAGTGCTGGGTTTTGGTGTCTTTAATATCCAAAGAACCAGTGGTGGGTTTTGGTGTCTTTAATATCCAAAGAACCAGTGGGGGTTTGGTGTCTTTAATATCCAAAGAACCAGTGCTGGGTTTGGTGTCTTTAATATCCAAAGAACCAGTGCTGGGTTTTGGTGTCTTTAATATCCAAAGAACCAGTGGTGGGTTTTGGTGTCTTTAATATCCAAAGAACCAGTGGTGGGTTTTGGTGTCTTTAATATCCAAAGAACCAGTGCTGGGTTTGGTGTCTTTAATATCCAAAGAACCAGTGCTGGGTTTTGGTGTCTTTAATATCCAAAGAACCAGTGCTGGGTTTTGGTGTCTTTAATATCCAAAGAACCAGTGGGGGGTTTGGTGTCTTTAATATCCAAAGAACCAGTGGTGGGTTTTGGTGTCTTTAATATCCAAAGAACCAGTGGTGGGTTTTGGTGTCTTTAATATCCAAAGAACCAGTGGTGGGTTTTGGTGTCTTTAATATCCAAAGAACCAGTGGTGGGTTTTGGTGTCTTTAATATCCAAAGAACCAGTGCTGGGTTTTGGTGTCTTTAATATCCAAAGAACCAGTGGTGGGTTTTGGTGTCTTTAATATCCAAAGAACCAGTGCTGGGTTTTGGTGTCTTTAATATCCAAAGAACCAGTGGTGGGTTTTGGTGTCTTTTATATCCAAAGAACCAGTGCTGGGTTTAAGGTGGGCAACCAAAATTCATTCTGCTGCAAGTGATCTCCAGCTTGGGAATAATTTTCTTCTTTCCTTCTTTCTTTCTTTTTTCGTCTTTGCTTCCACTGGTCTTAGAGGCCCTGCTAAAATATGGAATGGCCACTGAACTTTCTTCCCTGACTAAAAAGGGAAAAATTTTTTTAAATAATAGAAAAAGCAAAACAAACTGATTATTGCAACGCAATTCAGGAAATCATTTAAAAAGAAATATTATTGTTCAACAAAAATATGTTCGATTTCATCTCAAAAAGTGAAAAAGAAACATTACTTGAATGGTTGGAATGGTTTGCACACACAGCCCAGATCCTTAATTTAAATCATTGCAAAAAATAAAGAAAAAGGATACAGGGGTGGCCGTGCAGTAAGAAGTTTGCTTCCCAACCACATGGTTTCAGGTTCAGTCCCACTGCATGGCACCGTGGGCAAATATCTTCTACTACAGCTTCAGACCAACTTTCTGAATGGATTTGGTAGACAGAAGCTAAAAGAAGCCTGCCATATATATATATCATCATCATCATCATCATCATTTAGCGTCCGTTTTCCATGCTAGCATGGGTTGGACGGTTCAACTGGGGTCTGGGGAGCCCGAAGGCTGCACCAGGCCAGTCAGATCTGGCAGTGTTTCTACAGCTGGATGCCCTTCCTAACGCCAACCACTCCGAGAGTGTAGTGGGTGATTTTATGTGCCACCGACACAGGTGCCAGACGAGGCTGGCGAACGGCCACGCTCGGATGGGTTTTTATGTGCCACCGACACAGGTGCCAGACGAGGCTGGCAGACGGCCACGCTCGGATGGTGTTTTTATGTGCCACCGACACAGGTGCCAGATGAGGCTGGCGGACGGCCACGATCGGATGGTGTTTGTTACGTCCCCAAAGCACGGAGGCCAGTCTATGCGGTACTGGCTACGGCCACGTTCGGATGATTTTCTTGTGTGCCACCGGCACTGGTACCACAAAGATACAAATTCCATTGATGTTCATCTATTTTGATTTGTTTTGATTTGATTTTCACTTGCCTCAACAGGTCTTCACAAGTGTCACAAGAAGGAAGGTATGCACAGGTGGACTGACTACGTCCCAGGTAGGGGCCACGGGTTATGGCCTGACTAGTCTTGCCGGGTCTTCGGATGGTGTTTTTATGTGCCACCGACACAGGTGCCAGATGAGGCTGGCGAACGGCCACGATCGGATGGTGTTTGTTACGTGCCCACAGCACGGAGGCCAGTCGATGCGGTACTGGCTACGATCGGATGGTGTTTGTTATGTGCCCACAGCACGGAGGCCAGTCGATGTGGTACTGGCTACGGCCACGTTCGGATGGTTTTCTTGTGTGCCACCGGCACTGGTACCACAAAGATACAAATTCCATTGATGTTCATCTATTTTGATTTGATTTGATTTGATTTTCACTTGCCTCAACAGGTCTTCACAGGTCTTCACAAGTGTCACAGGAAGGAAGGAAGGTATGCACAGGTGGACTGACTACGTCCCAAGTAGGGGCCACGGGTTATGGCCTGACTAGTCTTGCCGGGTCTTCGGTTGGTGTTTTTATGTGCCACCGACACAGGTGCCAGATGAGGCTGGCGAATGGCCACAATCGGATGGTGTTTGTTATGTGCCCACGTCACAGAGGCCAGTCGATGCGGTACTGGCTACGGCCACGTTCGGATGGTTTTCTTGTGTGCCAACGGTACTGGTACCACAAAGATACAAATTCCATTGATGTTCATCTATTTTGATTTGGTTTGATTTGATTTGATTTGATTTTCACTTGCCTCAACAGGTCTACACAAGTGTCACACACTTGCCTCAACAGGTCTTCACAAGTGTCATAAGTAGGTGTCACACACTTGCCTCAACAGGTCTTCACAAGTGTCATAAGTAGGAAGGTATGCACAGGTGGACTGACTACGTCGCTGGGTCTTCGGATGGTGTTTTTATGTGCCACCGACACAGGTGCCAGATGAGGCTGGCGAACGGCCACGATCAGATGGTGTTTGTTGTGCCCACAGCACGGAGGCCAGTCGATGCGGTACTGGCTACGGCCACGTTCGGATGGTTTTCTTGTGTGCCACCGGTACTGGAACCACAAAGATACAAATTCCATTGATGTTCATCTATTTTGATTTGGTTTGATTTGATTTGATTTTCACTTGCCTCAACAGGTCTTCACAAGTGTCACACACTTGCCTCAACAGGTCTCCACAAGTGTCACACACTTGCCTCTGCCTCAACAGGTCTTCACAAGTGTCACACACTTGCCTCAACAGGTCTTCACAAGTGTCATAAGAGGGAAGGTATGCACAGGTGGACTGACTACGTCGCCGGGTCTTCGGATGGTGTCTTTATGTGCCACCGACACAGGTGCCAGATGAGGCTGGCGAACGGCCACGATCGGATGGTGTTTGTTGTGCCCACAGCACGGAGGCCAGTCGATGCGGTACTGGCTACGGCCACGTTTGGGTGGTTTTCTTGTGTGCCACCGGCACTGGTACCACAAAGAATACAATTCCACTGATGTTCATCTATTTTGATTTGTTTTGATTTGATTTTCACTTGCCTCAACAGGTCTTCATAAGTGTCACAAGAAGGAAGGTATGCACAGGAGGACTGACTATGTCCCAGGTAGGGGCCACGGGTTATGGCCTGACTAGTCTTGCTGGGTCTTCTCACGCACAGCATACTTCCATAGGTCTCGGTCTCTAGACATTCCCTTAATAAAATATATATATATATATACACATACATACATACATACATATATCTTTGGTTGTCTGGCAAGTTCTGAGCATTTTTTAATATGCAAAAAGCGATATAAATAATTGACCTTTCAATAAATTTTATTCAATGAAATAATTTCCATTTTATTAATGAGAATCTATCTGGCAATTTAAATATTCCATCAGCATAAAATTTGTTTTTGAAGGAAAAAAAGTTATCTCGATGCATTTTGACTCCATCTGAATTGTTAAATGTTTTTCCTTGAAATGAGTTCTGTAGAGACAGAAGCAAGTGGTAGTCAGATGGCACAATATCAGGAGAATATGGTGGATGGGATAAGAGATCCCAGCCAAATTCATGTAACTTTGGGTAGCTGAAGACATGTAGTCAGGCAGTGTCTTGTTGGAACACTATCCCTTTCCTCTTGGCAATTTCTGGCCTCAATTCTTTGATTTTTTTTTTGTTCAAATTAGCCAGCTGACCACAGTAAACATCAGAATTAATGGTCTGGTGTTGTGGAAGAAGTTCATCATAAATAATGCCTTTATGATCCCACCAAACACAAAGCATAGCTCTTTTTGGCATGGATATTCCTCCTTGGTTGCTGTTTTGGGGAATCCTTATACAAACTCCAAGACCTTTTTCACATTACTTTTTCGTATATAATCCATTTTACATCTCCAGTCACAAGTTGTTTCAAAAAAAGGCTTTCATTCTATTCCAAAAGCATATCACAAACAGAATACCATTCCAAACAATTCTTTTCTGAGAGTTGGTGAGGGACCCATACATTATAGCAAAACCTGTACCTTAGCATCACTGGGTGTTCATGAGCCATACTTTTAGAAACTTCCAGCTCCCCTGCAAGTTCTCTAGTTGTGATATTTGAGTTTTCTTCGATTTTAAGCTTCAGAACATTTTCATCCAATTTTGAAGGTCTTCCACTGCAACTCTTATCTTCCAAGCTAAACTCTCCACCTTTAAATTTTGCATACCATCTTCCAACAGTTGATTCGCCTACAGCATCATCATCATCACCACAAACTTCATAAATGTTTTTGAAAGTCTTTGCAGCATTTTCCCCTATTTTTAAAACATAAAATTATTACAATGCGAATATGAAATTTTTTATTATCCATTTCAAATGTCAATTAAGAATAACTGGAATGAAAGATAAATCTATTTTTAGTCGGGAACAAAGAAGAGATGCTCTACCACTTCAAGTAATGCCAAAGTTTTAACTGTGTTACGTTTCAGGTGTGTTCAATGAAGCGCTAAATGATTTAGCTTAAAAACGCTCAGAACTTTCCGGACAACTTGATATATATATGTGTGTGTGTGTGTGTACATATGTATGCATATATGTAAATGTCTGTATGGATGTATATATCATCATCATCATCATCATCATTTAATGTCCTCCTTTCAGTTTGACAGAAGCCGGCCATGTAGGGGCCTGCACCAGGCTACTGTGTCTGTTTTGGCATAGTTTTTATGGCTGTATACCCTTGCAAATGCCCTTCCCCCAGTGTGAACTGGATGCTTTTTATGTGGCACCAGCACCTGCAGGGTCACCAAGTAACTTGCAAAACAAGGAATTTTTGAGAGGGAAAGGGTAATTGGAGGAGGAAGACGAAGATCCTTTGAGAAGAGAGGGGACATTAGAGGATGGGATCATGTGTCAGATGATGAAAGGTTCGAGTGTGACAGAGAGACAGAGGCAGAAACAGGTGTTTTGTTACCTGGCTAGAGAGAGAGAGAGGAAGAGAGAGAGGAAAGAGAGAGATTGAGGGAGAGAGAGAGAGAGAGAGAGAGTTATTTTACATTACAATGAGATTGAATTAAGATTATAATTTAATTCTGAACCCAACCAGTCTCAAGACAGTTCCTCTTAAAATTGTTCCACTGACTTTTGCCAAATGCAATTCTTTAAATTCTGGGATTTTTGTATTTTACTAAGTTTTTTATTTTTCTACCTTCCTACCCTCTCCTAAAAAATGGGAATGACTCACAAAATCATCAAGATTTACAGATGACTAACTATGAAATCCTAGAGTGGCAACCACTGCTGAGTTTGTCTCCACTCCTTTTGACTGCTATCCTGGGAATTTTGCTTACTTCGACTTGGTTCATTGACAACTCTCTTCCTTTCTTTCTTTCCTTCTTTGTTTCTTTCTTTCTCTCTCTCTCTCTCTCTCTCTCTCTCTCTTCTTTTCTTTTTCTTTTACTTTTCTCAATAATCTTTTATTTTTATATTTTAATGGAATCAAATGATTGCTGTTAAATCTAAAACATTGAAATAGAAATTGATATTCTCCATGTTCAATTCCTTTTTCTCCATTCCTGTTAATAGAATGGCTTGCTCTCTCTCTCTCTCTTCTATATTTCACTTAAATCATTTAAATATTAGTTTCTCCATTTTTTTTTGCAAAGCTAATTACATAAAAAACCCGTTTTCTGGTGGACTCATATTATTTTGGGGTGTTCACACTCACACACCACACACACACACACACACACACACACACACACACACACACACACTCACACACACACTCTCTCTCTCACACACACACACACACACACACACACACACACACACACCACACACACACACACACACAGAGTATACTATATTGTATTATTTTATATTACATTATATTTAGTGAGCGTCCATGTTTCAGCCCCGTATAGAAGAACAGACTCCAGTGTTGCCAGAACACAGCCCCACTTTCAATTTCTTTCTCAATTTATGGCAAGCACCCCTAGCAAGAGCTCTCCTTGCTACGATGCCTTTTTTCAGTACTTTGAAGAAGCAGCTGGATGGTTGTTATGCGAGGATGTTTAGAATGGCACTTTTAATGTCTCCTGGAAGAGTCATACACCAAACACCGACTCATTCCAGGGACTACCAAAAGTAACATTGAAGATGCAGCATAGAAGGATGAGGTTAGCTGGACACTGCATCAGACACACCGATGAAATTGCTAACAAGCTAGTGCTCTGGAAACCAACGGAAGGAAGAACCAGGAGAGGAAGGAGGAAGCCGACCTGCATTGACAACTTGCTGGAGAATACTGGTATGGAAGGGGTACAGGCGCTGAGGACCATTATGGAAGATCGAGATGAATGGGGAAAACGTGTGGAAACAATCATGGGGCATCCTATGCGGTGACCTAGATAGAGAGAGATATATTATATTTTACAGGAAAACCTATGAATATTTTAAAATCATGAACTGTTTATGTAAATTTACAATAAATTGGTTCCTGCAGCGGGCAAAGAAATTTGAATTGGTTTTAAGTGATGACAAGAAATCAAAAGGAAAAGAAAAAAAATATGTCATTGGCAAAACTCTGGTCAAGAAAGCCAAGGTAGACAATCCTAGCCTTTAAATAAATTATAAAATTAATTCAATTTAAAATGCTGTTGGGGTGTGTGTTTGTTCTTTAGGAATAGGGTGACTTATGTCAATATACTTTATATAATGTATCATCATCATTATCATCATCATTGTTTAATGTCTGCTTTCCATGCTGGCATGGGTTGGATGCTTTGACTGAGGGCTGGCAAGCCAAGAGGCTGCACCAGGCTCCAATCTGATCTGGCAAGATTTCTACAGCTGTATGCCTTTCCTAATGCCAACCACTCTGAGATTGTAGTGGGTGCTTTTTACCTGCCACTGGCACAGGAGCCAGTCTGGCAGCACTGGCATCAACCATGCTCGAATGGTGCTTTTCACATGTCACTGTCATGGGTGCCATTCAGGCAGCCACGACAATGATTTCACTTGGCTCAACATGTCTTCTCAAGCACATCATATTGCTTGACAATTCAAGGATACTTTTAAATGGAGCAGTTATGCAACACTGGTATCAGCCATGGCTGTGATCTTATTTTACTTGCCTGGTCTTCTCAGTCACAGCATATCTCCAAAGGTCTCCGTCTCTTGCCATTGCCTCTATGAGGCTCAATGTTTGAAGGTCATGCTTTACCACCTCACGCCAGGTCTTCCTGGATCTACCTCTTCCACAGGTTCCTTCCACTGTTAGGGTGTAGCACTTCTTCACATAGCTGTCCTCACCTATACGCAACACTTGACCATACCAGTGCAGTCATCTCTCTTGCACACCATATCTGATGCTTCTCATGTCCAACAATTCTCTCAGGAGGCTTACACACTATCAAACCTGCACACTGACATTACACATCCAGTGAAGCATACTGGCTTCATTTCTTTCAAGCCTATGCCTGTCCTTGGCAGTCACAGCCTATGTTTCACTACCATGTAGCATGGCTGTTCACACACATGCATCATACAGTCTACCTTTCACTCTGAGCGAGAGGCCTTTTGTTGCCAGTGGAGGTAGGAGCTTTCTGAACTTTGCCCAAGCTATTCTTATTCTAGCAGCTACACTCTCAGAGCAACCTGCACTACTGACTTGGTCACCTTGGTATATATATATATATATATATATACATACACACACACAGGGTGCAGTGAATAAATTGTCATCTAAATTATGCAAAAATGAAAATAACACTGACATCTCATTTTAACAGAAATATTTACCAAAATTACATAAAAATATCTTGAAATACTAAAGAGTAAATGTGGGAAAGTGAATGGAGGCATAAAGTCACCATCACTAGTGATCACTCCAAACACCATGATGTTGGCTGGATGTTTGATTTTTATCATGCTTTGGGGACGCAGCAATTCAACAGTTATTCTGTGTGTTCACCATCTGATCCTACAAAATTTTTCTCATCTCAGAAAAACCAAAGCATGTTCGGTTGGAGGGGATGCTTGACTTGGTTCAAAAGCTTTGTAGTGCAGCCTTTCCTCTTTTCCTTGATGGCTTGGGATAAAAATTGGCCCTTTCTCATCTTGTATGAGGAATACCAAATGTTTTCATGCACCTTTTTTGCCTCGCAAGAAACTCAGAAACTCCCATGTCTCTGGAAATGGACCTGATTGACTTGGAGGGACCGTTGTCAATCATCACCTGAATCTCACCAACAAATTCAGGAGTTCTTTTCTTATCAGAACGATCAGAGTAAGTTTTCTGAGCTGCCTTATCTTTGTACTCACCATTAGACTCATGCAACTCTTTCTGAATCGTCTGTCCTCAGATTGACACCCAAACACTCTGAAATATTCTTATTGAAGATTCCAGCACGAATGCCAAGCACTACAGCATGTCGTTTCCAAATTTCTGGCAGAGTGAATTGCGTCATGGTGAATTGCGTCAGAGTGAATTGCGTCATGATGATGATGATGATGATGATGTTGTTTTCTCACAGACGGTGTGTAGCTGGACCTACTAAACTGTGTAGTCAAGAAAATCAAAAACAAACAATGCGCATGTGTGAAATTAAAAAAATATAAAATGGCAACAACTTAGCTATTGCATCCTGTATCATCATCATCATCATCATCATCATTTAGAGTCCGCTTTCCATGCTAGCATGGGTTGGACGGTTCAACTGGGGTCTGTGAAGCCAGAAGGCTGCACCAGGGATTAAACAAACCAAGGAAAGTAGCACTAGACAGATTATATAAGGTTAATTAGCAGAGTCGCTAGAGCACTAAATAAACGACTTGCAGCTTACATTTCAGATCTCAGTTCTTTGAGTTCAAATCTGGTTTAGGTCAACTTTGCCTTTATTCTTTTACAGCTGATAAACAGTGAACTCCATCAGTATTGAGATTGGTTCTTCTTCTTTCACTCTGAAGAAATCGACTGGGTTCAAATGGTCTCTATCAAGTTTAAATGTACAAGACATATTGTAAATCATAAAGGCACCACTATAACTCCATCAGGTGTTTAGGGCCAAAGGTAAGACGTGCACTCACACATTTATTGAAGTATTATAGATCCATTACAGTCAATCTTGCCAATAGTTATATCCCTTTGTTCACCAAACTTCCTGAATTAGCAGTGATGCAGCCGGAGTCTTTTGGATAAGTACATGTGTAGAGGAGTTAAGGGGCTGGTATGTACTGGGAGGTTTTGAGAGGTTTTCAGAGGCAGGAATTAAGTGGATGCACAAACCTTTAACTCCTTGTGTGAGTTCATGTAAATATGTGTGTCCATGTGTGTATGGTTTGGTCAAAACTTTGCTGGGTTCTCAAAATGTGATTGTGGGAGGATCAATGGTGGAGATCCTAGCATTTATAATCATGATGAGGACCATAGGTAAGCAAGCATTATCTTCTCTCATGTGGACACAAGCTGAAAATCTTGCTTTTGCAGTTTATGTAGATATACTAATGACAGAAATTTTTAATATAATTCTTTTCTTGGCATAATCTGCACTTACTACTACTATTAAAACAAGGTTTGCACTTCTCCAAGATTTTCCACTTGATTTTCTAATCCATGGTGCTTTGCTTCAATGACTATAAATGCCTAGTTAAAGCAGTGGTTAGTGGGTCTCACTTGAATGTTGAAGGAGGAGGTATGTGAATGAGACAGAAGGCCCTTAAAGGACCTTCACATACTTCTGCACATTTCACTGACTGTTGGGGTCCTTTGATCTGAACTCTGCCTCATACACAATTGTCCCTCTTTCTCAGTGGTCATTAAAGAGACATGTAGTGTTGCCCCTACATGAGCATCTTGCCTCTGTCTCAGGTGTGGGCCTACTAATATTTTCTTTATCCTGGGTGCACAGGTGTGTTTAATTATATATTTTACAGAACCTATTCATATGATGAAAGTGTTTATCCAGTTAGTTCTTATCCATACAAGCTTTTACATTTAGAGAGAAAGCGGGTGTGAACCACAAGACTTTTTGATGGCATTTTCACTGGATCCTTTGGGCAGTGACACTTATTTCCATTATTCCTCAAGAATATGTCTGAGCATGAGGCAATATCACCTTTGACCTTTGTCATCTCTTTTGTATGGCTTCATGTCTTGAGATCCTCCTTCAATACTTCATCCCTGGTCTTTTTGGATCTCCTTCTTCCACAAGTTCCAACCACTTTAAAGGATCTGCACTTCCCGATGCAACTCTTCACATTCATACACATCACATGACCAAGTCAATGCAATCTTCTCTCTTGCACATTTTCTGGGAATCTGAGAAAACATTGGCTCTTATTGGGTCAGTAGTTGATGCTATCGAGTGGTACATTTATTGATGAACAGAACAGCAGCCTGGCTTCTTCAAACCTTGTCTCCTGCTGAAAGACTCTCTCATGATTGACTCACTTAACCATGCATCAGGACGGAATGGCTAAACTTATGCTTGTTGTGATTGGACAATTTCAACATTAATTATCATAATTGAAATCCAATAAAATGCTGATGTAATCACTTTTCCTATTTCCAGTTTCTGTTCGTCATAAGTCAATATAAATATAATTGTTGTTCTTCACCAATTTATGAACAGCAAATCTATCGCATCATCTCATTGTAGAAGAGAAAACAAAAGAGTTCCAAAGTGGTAAAAGTCGAGATTAAAATAATTGAATTTGCCAAAAGAAACACAAACGGTGCAACGGAATCGAAATTTGGTATTAATCATCCGGTCTCTTCGCAGTTGGTGGAAATGCTGAGAATTATATTGGTTTCATATGATGGAATGGAAGCCAAGTTGAAGGAATGAGTTTTAGAACTTCTTCCTAATGGCTTATATATGTTACACATGCAACGATTCTTTTGTGCTTTTCAGGTCACTAAGGAACTGGGGCACAGTCAATTCAAAGCGTTAAACATCTTGTGCTTCAGGAATAGACACAGTTTCTTCCACCAGACACAGTGGATTCTTGTCACGCGGGAAGTCTCAATGGTGTGCATTCGAATAAACATGCATGCTGGCTACGTTTTGGCTGCAAAGATTTTCTGCAACTGAAACAAACACAACATGTTTTGTATACATTATTTTTGATTGGAATTAGCTGCTCATGATATTCTAAATTTCTGACACCATTTTTAAAAGAGGGTCAAAACAAAAATAACCAGAGATTAGGAGAATGAGAAAGGGAAACCACCTAAGGAGTGGCATTATAAACAGGATTATTTGGTGCCAACTCAGATTTTCGTATTTGGCTTTCAGGCAATGCTTCCTGGTGTGGAGATATCTGTTTTACCTTTTCAGTCACAAATTCCAGTGATTTGATATTATTCTGTTCCACATTATCAATCAGAGATTCTTGGGGTGAATGTATGATGGACATCAGTTCCTGTGGAGTTCCATTAGTGGTGATGGTCAGAGCAAAAGAATTTCTAGAGGATTTTAGAAAGAGGCAGAGCCAAGGAATTAAGGAATTCATTTCGCAATCATACAAAGGGTGGATTTGATTCTGTTGCACAGAATTAAGCAAATGTCTTCCAATATAGGGTTTTGTTGTCTGACACTTTGAGAATGGAGTTCGGCTGATGGAAACTGCTCCCATCATGCGCACGTGTGTGTGTGTGTGCGGTGTGTATGCGGTGTGTGCCTGTGTGTGTGTATATATATTTATGTATGTATGTGTGTCTGTATGTATGTGTATGTGTGTGTGTGCATGTGTGTGTGTGTATGGCATTAAGTGTAAGTAAAAGATTCAAGTATGAATAAAACAAGGAAAGAAAAATGTCTGCCAAAAGTTAAGGATGATATTTTCTTTAAAATTCATCTTTTATTCTCTTGGATCCAAAAAATATACAAAAAACTTAAATTTAAATCTAAATACTCAAACACGCACACACTCTCATACTCACCCACCCACACACACGCACACACAAACACACACACACACACACACACACACTTGCTTCACTGAGTATGTGCAGGCATCTGTGTATATATTTGGTTGGAATTTCTTGGAAATTGGTGACACAGAATTAAGCACAGAATGAGAGAGAGAGAGAGAGAGAGAGAGAGAGAGAAGAGAGATAGACAGTCAGATGGACAGCCATACTGACAGACAGACAAACAGGCAGACAGGCGGACAGACGGACGGACAGACAGGGTTTCAGTATGAGTGAAGGAGCAACCGTTGCAATGAATGAAGTTTAGTTGATGCAAAAATGCAAAGAGAGAAGCGAAGACATTGGTGGTTCCATTTAAAAAGATCGATGGAAGATAAAGATTTGGAATGGATCGAAAAAAAAAACGTCAATTGGTTGAAATTATTCATGCAATTAGTAGATAAAAACTCCCTGCTAGGTATTCAAATATACAAAAGAATAACTCATAGAATTTAAAGAATGGAGTATGATGCAAAGAATGGTGTTTTTGGACTGATTAGATCCTGGCAAATCATTCTGGCAAATCAGCTGCTGCTGGCGGTGATGATGATGATGATGGTGATGGCAATAGCAGACCTCTGTGATGTTGGTCATTAGTCAAATGACCAGCTGTAACACCACACAACAATGAACCAGAGCATAGGAGTTTTTAGTGGCCATCACTCACTAGAAGCAGATATGGACGTTTTGGATAACAACAATATGAAGCAACACCACAGAGCTATTGCAGCAAGAATCCTATTTCTGTCAACTGATGACCACAGAGCTATTGCAGCAAGAATCCTATTTCTGCCAACTGATGACCACAGAGCTATTGCAGCAAGAATCCTATTTCTGCCAACTGATGACCACAGAGCTATTGCAGCAAGAATCCTATTTCTGCCAACTGATGACCACAGAGCTATTGCAGCAAGAATCCTATTTCTGCAACTGATGACCACAGAGCTATTGCAGCAAGAATCCTATTTCTGCCAACTGATGACCACAGAGCTATTGCAGCAAGAATCCTATTTCTGCCAACTGATGACCACAGAGCTATTGCAGCAAGAATCCTATTTCTGCCAACTGATGACCACAGAGCTATTGCAGCAAAAATCCTATTTCTGCCAACTGATGACCACAGAGCTATTGCAGCAAGAATCCTATTTCTGCCAACTGATGACCACAGAGCTATTGCAGCAAGAATCCTATTTCTGCCAACTGATGACCACAGAGCTATTGCAGCAAGAATCCTATTTCTGCCAACTGATGACCACAGAGCTATTGCAGCAAGAATCCTATTTCTGCCAACTGATGACCACAGAGCTATTGCAGCAAGAATCCTATTTCTGCCAACTGATGACCACAGAGCTATTGCAGCAAGAATCCTATTTCTGCCAACTGATGACCACAGAGCTATTGCAGCAAGAATCCTATTTCTGCCAACTGATGACCACAGAGCTATTGCAGCAAGAATCCTATTTCTGCCAACTGATGACCACAGAGCTATTGCAGCAAGAATCCTATTTCTGCCAACTGATGACCACAGAGCTATTGCAGCAAGAATCCTATTTCTGCCAACTGATGACCACAGAGCTATTGCAGCAAAAATCCTATTTCTGCCAACTGATGACCACAGAGCTATTGCAGCAGCAAGAATCCTATTTCTGCAACTGATGACCACAGAGCTATGCAGCAGCAAGAATCCTATTTCTGCCAACTGATGACCACAGAGCTATTGCAGCAAGAATCCTATTTCTGCCAACTGATGACCACAGAGCTATTGCAGCAAGAATCCTATTCTGCCAACTGATGACCACACAGAGCTATTGCAGCAAGATCCTATTTCTGCCAACTGATGACCACAGAGCTATTGCAGCAAGAATCTATTTCTGCCAACTGATGACCACAGAGCTATTGCAGCAAGAATCCTATTTCTGCCAACTGATGACCACAGAGCTATTGCAGCAAGAATCCTATTTCTGCCAACTGATGACCACAGAGCTATTGCAGCAAGAATCTATTTCTGCCAACTGATGACCACAGAGCTATTGCTGCAAGAATCCTATTTCTGCCAACTGATGACCACAGAGCTATGCAGCAAGAATCCTATTTCTGCCAACTGATGACCACAGAGCTATTGCAGCAAGAATCCTATTTCTGCCAACTGATGACCACAGAGCTATTGCAGCAAGATCCTATTTCTGCCAACTGATGACCACAGAGCTATTGCAGCAAGAATCCTATTCTGCCAACTGATGACCACAGCTATTGCAGCAAGAATCCTATTTCTGCCAACTGATGACCACAGAGCTATTGCAGCAAGAATCCTATTTCTGCCAACTGATGACCACAGAGCTATTGCAGCAAGAATCTTATTTCTGCCAACTGATGACCACAGAGCTATTGCAGCAAGAATCTATTTCTGCCAACTGATGACCACAGAGCTATTGCAGCAAGAATCCTATTTCTGCCAACTGATGACCACAGAGCTATTGCAGTAAGAATCCTATTTCTGTCAACTGATGACCACAGAGCTATTGCAGCAAGAATCCTATTTCTGCCAACTGATGACCACAGAGCTATTGCAGCAAGAATCCTATTTCTGCCAACTGATGACCACAGAGCTATTGCAGCAAGAATCCTATTTCTGCCAACTGATGACCACAGAGCTATTGCAGCAAGAATCCTATTTCTGCCAACTGATGACCACAGAGCTTTTGCAGCAAGAATCCTATTTCTGTCAACTGATGACCACAGAGCTATTGCAGCAAGAATCCTATTTCTGCCAACTGATGACCACAGAGCTATTGCAGCAAGAATCCTATTTCTGCCAACTGATGACCACAGAGCTATTGCAGCAAGAATCCTATTTCTGCCAACTGATGACCACAGAGCTATTGCAGCAAGAATCCTATTTCTGCCAACTGATGACCACAGAGCTATTGCAGCAAGAATCCTATTTCTGCCAACTGATGACCACAGAGCTATTGCAGCAAGAATCCTATTTCTGCCAACTGATGACCACAGAGCTATTGCAGCAAGAATCCTATTTCTGCAACTGATGACCACAGAGCTATTGCAGCAAGAATCCTATTTCTGCCAACTGATGACCACAGAGCTATTGCAGCAAGAATCCTATTTCTGCCAACTGATGACCACAGAGCTATTGCAGCAAGAATCCTATTTCTGCCAACTGATGACCACAGAGCTATTGCAGCAAAAATCCTATTTCTGCCAACTGATGACCACAGAGCTATTGCAGCAAGAATCCTATTTCTGCCAACTGATGACCACAGAGCTATTGCAGCAAGAATCCTATTTCTGCCAACTGATGACCACAGAGCTATTGCAGCAAGAATCCTATTTCTGCCAACTGATGACCACAGAGCTATTGCAGCAAGAATCCTATTTCTGCCAACTGATGACCACAGAGCTATTGCAGCAAGAATCTTATTTCTGCCAACTGATGACCACAGAGCTATTGCAGCAAGAATCCTATTTCTGCCAACTGATGACCACAGAGCTATTGCAGCAAGAATCCTATTTCTGCCAACTGATGACCACAGAGCTATTGCAGCAAGAATCCTATTTCTGCCAACTGATGACCACAGAGCTATTGCTGCAAGAATCCTATTTCTGCCAACTGATGACCACAGAGCTATTGCAGCAAGAATCCTATTTCTGCCAACTGATGACCACAGAGCTATTGCAGCAAGAATCCTATTTCTGAGAATCCTATTCTGCCAACTGATGACCACAGAGCTATTGCAGCAAGAATCCTATTTCTGCTGCCAACTGATGACCACAGAGCTATTGCAGCAAGAATCCTATTTCTGCCAACTGATGACCACAGAGCTATTGCAGCAAGAATCCTATTTCTGCCAACTGATGACCACAGAGCTATTGCAGCAAGAATCCTATTTCTGCCAACTGATGACCACAGAGCTATTGCAGCAAGAATCTTATTTCTGCCAACTGATGACCACAGAGCTATTGCAGCAAGAATCTTATTTCTGCCAACTGATGACCACAGAGCTATTGCAGCAAGAATCCTATTTCTGCCAACTGATGACCACAGAGCTATTGCAGTAAGAATCCTATTTCTGTCAACTGATGACCACAGAGCTATTGCAGCAAGAATCCTATTTCTGCCAACTGATGACCACAGAGCTATTGCAGCAAGAATCCTATTTCTGCCAACTGATGACCACAGAGCTATTGCAGCAAGAATCTTATTTCTGCCAACTGATGACCACAGAGCTATTGCAGCAAGAATCCTATTTCTGCCAACTGATGACCACAGAGCTATTGCAGCAAGAATCTTATTTCTGCCAATTGATGACCACAGAGCTATTGCAGCAAGAATCTTATTTCTGCCAACTGATGACCACAGAGCTATTGCAGCAAGAATCCTATTCTGCCAACTGATGACCACAGAGCTATTGCAGCAAGAATCCTATTTCTGCCAACTGATGACCACAGAGCTATTGCAGCAAGAATCCTATTTCTGCCAACTGATGACCACAGAGCTATTGCAGCAAGAATCCTATTTCTGCCAACTGATGACCACAGAGCTATTGCAGCAAGAATCCTATTTCTGCCAACTGATGACCACAGAGCTATTGCAGCAAGAATCCTATTTCTGCCAACTGATGACCACAGAGCTATTGCAGCAAGAATCCTCTTTCTGCCAACTGATGACCATATTCAGAGACTCTGAAATGCGGTGCTTAGTCATATTTCTCAAATCCTCAAAGGTATCTCTATGCAGTTACTCAGCTTGCTAGAAATAGCAGTTAAATTTTCTTCCATGTTGGCATTAATATTTTTAAGATAAATGAGGATACAAGAACAAGTAACCCTGAGTGTAGTAAACCAGAATAGTAAATGGAATGGTCACAGTTGGAACGTGGGTCAAATAATGAAAATTTCACGTCCAGGAATAATGGCCAGGAATCTCTTAATTGTCTTTGATTATCAGAGTTTGTTTAGGATGAGAAAGTGTGGTAAGCTATTCATGAGTGTTGGGCAGGGGGACAGTGCTGTTGCTGTTGTTGTTGTTTTTTAACTCCGGGTCAAACCTGAGCAGCAGAGATGTGATCAAAGACAGTCCAGCCATGACTATGCTGGGTTTTTTTTCTTATAACTACAACATATTACCCAATGGGTGATTAGAGGGAGATTTGTCTGCTATTTGCAGCAGGTCGAGACAAGGTAAAGGCTTTCTTGTGGTATCTTTATTGATAGCAATGGTTCTGGCGCCCTTCAATAGGAAAATTCCTTTTTTTTTTTGCTTAGTCTTGTATCAGCTCTCTTTCAACAGACTTTGATGAAAGGCATAGTGACCTTCACTATTTATCTTGCTTTCAGGAAGAATGTATCTTGGACAACATTTGTGAATATATTCTTCTCTTTTTTTAAGAGAGTAGGATGAGATTTGTGGGATATGTGGTTGCTATTTCTAGCAGATCGAAAGAATACATACAGAATCTCTCTTTGCTTTCATTGTAGCTTGTTAAAGACAAACAGACACACTGGAAAGCAATTTGCCTCTGGGCTTTCAAAGCATTTCCACAGACATCAAACATGAAATGTTGAAGTCTCCTAAGTCAAACACTTAAACAATTGAAGCAGGGAGGTCCTTAAAGTCAAGGCTACTTTTCAAGAATGGTTTCTCTTTTCATGAGGTTTGCAAATCAGGGTATGTGAGGAGTTGGCAAAGATAGCAAGTTTGTTTGTTGACGTTATGCTAAATACCCCCAAAATGGCCTTTAACCCACAAGAATCTTCCATTCTCACTTTGCACTCCCTACACACACACACTCACACACACACACACACACACACCAACATACACATACATATACACACACATATAGATATGCATACATACATATATACATATATATATGTATGTATATTTGTATGTATGTAAAGTATATATGCATCTATATTCTTTTTAAATAGAAAGCAAAGGGCTCACAGCCAGCTCCCTTAAATTTTAAGGTCTATAACAGATGTTATTTTCTTTGCAAAACATTTTTGGTGATTTTCTTAACACACAGAGGTATGACTATGTTTACACATCATGTAAAAAACATGTCTGTGCATACGGATCTATCTGTCTATTTATCTTTGTATATATCTATGTCTGTAAATTTTTATATATGTATATGTGTATATATGTGCCAATGTATGTATGTATATGTGTGTATGTGTGTGTGTGCTTGTCTGTGTGTGTGTGCGTGTACTCAGGCACCTATAAACACATGTACACACACACATACACACACATACACGCACACACATTCTCTCCAAAGAATAAGATGGTTGATGATAAAAGAAGCAAATTTCTTTGGTCAGTAAGAATGTCCATCCGAACATAGGTCAGTGGTTTGTGGTTTTAAACTTGGGGCTAAAAGGACTCAGAAAGGCAAAACCAATTTGGTAAAGGAAGATACAGAAGCTTAAAGATCTATGAAACAGTCAGAAATTTAGAGAAATACTTTTTGAAGCATCTGATAAAAGGGAGAAAGAAGAAGAGGAGGAGGGGAGAGAGAGAGAGAGAGAGATTTGTAGCATGGAGGAGAACTGGAAGTTTCAATGGGGCAACTTATTAAGGGCCACAGACTAAGTTGGCTACTTGCCAAGTTCCTGCCACTGACCAGATTGAGGGCTACATAGAAAAATGAAGTGGACAGAGCCAAAGGAGCTGAAGCAACTAGGAACAGAGGCATGGGGACCAGAGGCATGGAGGCCAGAGGCATGGGGGCCAGAGGCATGGGGACCAGAGGCACGGGGACCAGAGGCACGGGGGCCAGAGGCATGGGGGCCAGAGGCACAGGGACCAGAGGCATGGCATGTTCTGAATTGCAAAGTTATGTATCAGAGAGAATTGAGACTTTGTAAGTGTGAAGAACCGTGTATGGTGGGGATTATGGTTTTGCATTTAGTAATTCTGGAAAGGGGGAGGCGCAGAAGTGCTACTATAAAAAGTTAAGGAATATGGAGAATGCATCAGAGAAAAAGAGTCTCCCCAAGAGAGGCAGAGACCCCTTCAGGTAGATGACCCTGCTGGATCTGTAGAAAAGGCGTAGGTAGAAACTCTGTAAGCTGTACCTGGTGTAAGCTATGGACACAAGAGGTGAAGCAATATCAAAGGAAAGCTAACTGGGAAGGTAGTTTTTGTGTGTGGCAGATACACTGGGGCAATAAACACCAAAGATATACAGAAAACAGATTCCATCACATACCAGTGGGAGAAATTAGAAGTAGTTGATAGCTTCTACTACCTAGGAGACCAAGTCTGTATTGGGGGTGGATGCTCTGAGAGTGTAACTGCTAGAATAAGAATAGCCTGGGCAAAGTTCAGAAAGCTCCTACCTCCACTGGCAGCAAAAGGCCTCTCGCTCAGAGTGAAAGGTAGACTGTATGATGCATGTGTGTGAACAGCCATGCTGCACAGCAGTGAAACATGGGCTGTGACTGCCAAGGACAGGCATAGGCTTGAAAGAAATGAAGCCAGTATGCTTCACTGGATGTGTAATGCCAGTGAGCAGGTTTGATAGTGTGTAAGCCTCCTGAGAGAATTGTTGGACATGAGAAGCATCAGATATGGTGTGCAAGAGAGATGACTGCACTGGTATGGTCAAGTGTTGCGTATAGGTGAGGACAGCTATGTGAAGAAGTGCTACACCCTAATAGTGGAAGGAACCTGTGGAAGAGGTAGATCCAGGAAGACTTGGTGTGAGGTGGTAAAGCATGACCTTCAAACATTGAGCCTCATAGAGGCAATGGCAAGAGACAGAGACCTTTGGAGATATGCTGTGACTGAGAAGACCAGGCAAGTAAAATAAGATCACAGCCATGGCTGATACCAGTGTTGCATAACTGCTCCATTTAAAAGTATCCTTGAATTGTCAAGCAATATGATGTGCTTGAGAAGACCTGTTGAGCCAAGTGAAATTGGAATCTTAGTTGTGGCCAGTGCCACCTGATTGGCACCCGTGCCTCCTGATTGGCACCCGTGCTGGTGGCATGTAATAAGCACCCACTTCACTCTCTGAATGGTTGGCATTAGGAAGGGCATCCAGTTGTAGAAATCTTACCAGGTCAGATTGGAGCCTGGTGCAGCCTTCTGGCTTGCCAAACCTCAGTCAAAGCGCCCAACCCACACCAGCATGGAATATGGATGTTAAACAATGATGATGATATGAATAATGGCGTCCAACTCAGGTTGTTGAACCTCATGGAGAAGATGACAAAGGATCAACATGAATGGTGCTTTGCTGTGCTCAAGAATCCCTGTCCATCTGAGTGAAAAGGAGGTCCTAAAACCTTACCAATGTCTATGCCTCCACATCCGATCTGCTCATGTCGAGCTTCCTCAGCAATTCAGTCATGTATCACCCACTCCTTCTTCCCCCTTCTAACTATAGCACTGTTTCTCATTGAGTTCTTCAGTTTTGGACCGAATGTGTGTTTCTGGTACTTCGTTAAATGCTTCATTAAGTCTGACTTGAGCTGAATTGAGGTTGTTTCCGATATTCCTTATGGACTTCGATTGATGTTACTGAGCTGCTTTCTTTCATTCCTCTCTGTTACCTTTTCATTGCAAGTAAAAGTTAACCAGATCCAACCAATTCGTTCCGACAATGGCATACAGCTCAAGAAGGTCTGTGGCTTGAAATATTTTGGGTCCAATATTGTTAACAGTAAGAAGGACTTCCTTAAATGCAGGGAACTCACTCAGAGTGTTGGTAGAATGCCTCTAAACACCTGGCAATCAAATATATCAAAGTCAAATAAGGGTTACCCTCTTCAGGATCTATGGAGAGAGAATTCTTCTGTCTGGAGCAGAATACTCAATCATGAAAAAGAGGGTTCGAATTCATTTCATGATGTGACAACCCAAGTAAAGATTTATGGATGTAATCTACTTATCTACATCATTAAAGGGGGAACCTCCTTGGGTCATGAATGACCATGGGATAGCAACTAGAAAGCTCCCCTCATTTCTACAGCTGAGTGAACTGGAGCAACGGGAAATAAAATGTCTTGCTCCAGAACATAACACACAGCCTGGTCCAGGAATTGAACTCACTACTTTATGATTGCAAGTCCGATGCTCTAACCACTGAGCCATTCACCTTCACATCTCTACTTTTATTCCTCAACGCAATCTTGCTGAACACCAGGCTATATCAGATGTTATATTTTAGTGGTTCCCAGCTCCTAGAAGAAGATGAAGAACACTTGACAATTGGCAGCAACACACAACATGGAATCATGGATTTACCAAAACTAATGGGGTACAGAGATTCCTGTCCCTGCATTATGAGACTCATCTCCATTGCAACCCGATGAAGAAGGAGACAGAATATAAGGCTGATAGCATCTTACTCCATAATTTAGCTGCCAAGAAGGAACATCCTGATAGATTTTGTAGAAATTGATGGCCGGACAAAGGAGGTGAACATATCAATGTCTGTTATATGTTTCTTATTCATTCGTCTGTGACATAGGAACTAAAATCTCTGAGATCACCAGAAGAGGAAAGGACGAAATCAAAGAAGAGGAGAGAAAGGTTCAACAAAACCAACCTCATCCTCCATCAACATTACCATTTCTGCCAATGCCATCCGTTCTCTTCAATTGGTCTTCAGAGTCACCAACGCCATCACCATAAAGGAAAAAGAGAAGTAAAGAAGAAGAAAATAAATTCTTGGATATAAGATAAAGCTGCTGCTGCTGCTGCTGCTGCTGCTGCTGCTGCTGATGATGATGATGATGATGATGATGATGATGATGATGATGATGATGATGATGATGATGATGATGATGATGATGATGATGATGATGATGAACAAAATATTTGTCTTTGTTGACAAATGTGTTATCCTTTTCTTTTTTTTTGACATATATTCAAATTGTCAGAAATAATTCTTAGTTCTGAATACAATGGAATCGTGGGAATGTTTTGGCTGCAGTTCTTATGCAATGAAGATTTGAACACCAAGGGATAAATGTTTAAGTGAAGAATTTAACAGTTCCTGCATGTTCTTGAATGGCTAATTATATGTCGTTAATGCTGTAATTGTGTTAGCTTCAACAAATGGTCTCAGGTCACTTACCTGACAAAGAACACCTCAGAAATTTAAGGTAAAAATAATTAAAACAATTAATATTCTCTTGGCTAAGCTTTTTCTACGACGACCATTGAAGGAATGGACTGAATTAAAACAAGACTGAACATGCAGTACAATGGGCTTCAGTACAGTTTCTAGTCACTAAATTCCACTTCATGATGTGAGTCAACCAGAGGTTATAGAAGAGACTTGCTCAAGATTCCATGCTGTAGGACAAAATCTGGAACTACGTTACTTTGAATCAAACTTGTTAAACATTGTCACATCTGAACATTTGTGTGTGACTGTACGCACACACACACACACACACACACACACACAGATATCTGTGGATATTAATCCGCATGGTTCCAATGACCTTCAATGGACATAAATGTCAGAATCTGTTGTGTTTGTATCTATATTTAGTAACATCCTGAAACCACAGAAGGAATTTGATGCCATGGTTACTAAAAATAATGCTGCACATTGAAACACACATCTGTCTCTGCTTGCGTGTACCATTATATACATATATATATATATGTGCATACATACATAAATATGTGTGTGTGTGTATACATACATACATGTATGTTTACGCACATGCACATGGTATATCTATCTACCTACCTGTTTCACTCTCTATATATGTGTGTATATTTACACATACATATATATATAATATATATATGTATATTATATATATATATCATCATCATCATCGTTTAACATCCATTTTCTATGCTAATATAGATATATGTCTTTGTATATACATACATACATATATATATATGTGTGTGTGTGTGTGTGTGTATGTATGTATATATATATGCATACATACATACATGCATACACGCGTACATATATGTATGTGTATGAATGTATGTATGTATATATATATGCATACATGCATGAATACATACATACTTCTATGTCTGTATTTGTTGTCTGTGTTAACTCCATCCCAAAGATGGAGCCTTGTCTCTCCCTTGGAAACCAGCTCCCTCCTCAGTGGAACAGACGTATGTATGTACACATCTATATATAAATATATTAACATACATAAATATAAACACACACACGCACACACACACACACACGCACACACACACACATGCAGAAATAGCCACTCACACACACAATCTGTTTACCTATCCAGTCTCTCTGTCTGTCTATAAGTTTATTCATATATCTGTCAGTTATCTCCTACCCCCCCCCTCTCTCTCTCTCTCTGTCTGTCTAGTTCTCTCTCTTTCTCTGTTCCTCTCTCTGTCTTTCTCCCCCTCCCTCTCTCTCTCCCAGCCGTTTCTCTTACATGGAGTTTGTCTCAATATTGTGAAGAAGGTTTTTTAAGACATCAACCATTTGAGTTGCAATGTTATTGTTTTACCCGAGGTCAACGTTGGACAAGCAGACCTATGATCAGAAGCAATCCAACCGTAACCATCCCACCTTAATGTTAGAAACTACATCACCTAAGGTATCATTAGCTGAATTGTTAATTGCAATATAGTATTGTGAGATGACGATGTGAGTTGTGCTGCAGTATGGGCACCAACATCACTGAGTTGTTCTCTTCACAATGATGTGGTCCTGGTTTCAATTCCAGTGCTTGTCATCTGGAAGAAGTGTATTCTGCTGTAAAATCAGGCTCACCTGAACCTTGTGAGTGGAACCAGGAAAATGGAAACTGTGTGGCCCAATGGGTCAATGGGTCAATGAGTCGTACCTGGGTTTCACGGGACCACCCTTCTCATAAGAGGCTTAGCAAGTGATTTTTATGGTTATTTGATCTGCTACAGATAGCAGCTAAATCTCCCTCAAATCATACACTACTAGATTAAAAACAAAAGATAAATTAGGTAATGTAGTCCTAGGTGCACTATGCCTAAATTTAAGATGGGATGGTCATTGTTATAATGTTGTTGGTCGTACATCTGCTCAATTAGGGTTGAAAGGAGCCAAGCAACTAGACCAAGGGATTGTTGTATTATTTAGCCCCAAATCAACTCCAATTCAGCAAATCTACAACCAATCCTATTTTAGTTATCAATTTTCTTTTTTTTTGTTTTGAATAATTTTGCCAATGTAATTTGCCATTTTTTACATAATGCATCATGATTTAAGAGTTCTTCACTGCAATGTTTTTCAGTCTGAGCAGCTGCGTATGGGTTAGCTCATAAAGATTGTCCTGCATAGAACATGTCAGTCTTTCAACCAATGGTCCCAGTTGGTGCAGTGTGTGTCTTGCTGCAAAGTTTAACATTCTGTTTCAGTGCTTTGCACTTTAAAACAAAAGATCTGAATTATTGAATTGCTGTAGACATTCCCATTGCTATTTATTGAGGTAATTCCAACTACCAACTGGCTTAACAAGTTTTATTTCTAACACAATGAGTTTCCCACACTCTGCAAGATTGCCTGATATTTCAAAACGTTTCTATGTGCATCCAAGAAAATATCACATCTAATGAATAGATGAATGTCTGACATTTTCTGCCGTCCTGCATTGGCTTGCAGTTTGTTTAATGGCTTCAAATATTTAAAGAGAGGCACTCGTGCCATGCCAGCAGTTATCATTGTAAAATTTGATGTGTGGATATTTTTGGCTCCCGATTATCTTTTCTTTCATCTTTCCGGAATAAATCAAAACTTGAACCTTTGGAACCACAAACTGGCAGGAACCATTTGTTGTGTTGATTGGGGTTTCATGTGTCTGGGACAATGAAGCATAACCATTTTCAAAGTTTTCTATTCCACTCACAGTGGGGCAATACTGTAGGAGAAGACACTTGCCCAAGGTGTTATGAACTGGGATTGAACCTGGAACCACCTGGTTGATCAATAAACTTCCTACCACACAGCCAATTCTATCTATCTATCTATCTATCTCTCTATGTATCTATCTATATATCACTTTACCTGCCTATATATATATATGTATGTATATATATATATATATGTATGTATATATATATATATATATATATACATATACATGTATGTATGTATGTATATATATATATATATATTATATATATATATATATACACATACACACACACACACATGCACACACATATACAGTTATACACACATTCAGACACAAACCAGACACATGCACAAGCATTCTGCACAAATGGTTTGTGTGTGTGTGTGTGTGCACCTCTCTCTCTCTCTGCATGTGTTGCAGTATGTTGCACTTGCGTCTACGGCCTACATAAACATGTGCGTGCGGGTGTGGGGGGTGGGGGAGTGTTTTGAGACTTGGGCACGGGGGTTGTGTAATGCACTGCCAAGAGGGGGGGGGTCTATATTGAGGGGGGCGGGAAGGGTGAGAAGTATATAATAGAAGCAGAGAAACTTGAGAAGTGAAGTTTAAACACAATTCATGTGTATGAGAGAGAGACAGACAGACAGACTATATTTGTATATGGGGGTGTCTGTGTATGTGTCACTGTGTATAACTGTGTGTCAGTTTGTATACACTGCATGGCTCTATACGTATATATGTCTGTCCATATATGAGTGTGTGACTGTTTCTGTGGATATATATATATATATATATATATATATATTTACACCCACATATATATACATTCATATATTCACACACACACACACACACAGATATAAAAGAAGTTTATCAGTGTATACAGGCGTGTGTGTGTGTGTGTGTGTGTGTGTGTGTGCGTGTGAATGAGCACATGTAGTTTTGTATTTTTCACACTGTGTGTGTCATTGACAGTATATGTGTCAATATTACTATGCGTGTGTGTGTGTGTGTGTGTCTGGTATGTATGAGTACATGACTGCCTGTATATATTATACATATGTAAAGGTTTGTGTGTGCATATCTGACTGTATATGTGTGAGTGTGTGCATTTATATATGTAACATCTTGTATGGATGTTACTGCTTATATTGTCATCGTGTCATCGCCATTGTCATCAACATTATTGTTGTTGCCACTATTGTCATCGTTTTAATGTCCATTTTATGAGATTCTTCTAAAGATACCACAAAATTCATTGCAGAATATTGTCTACGGCCAGGTGCCTTTGCTGTCACCAACTTTCATTTGTTTTCAAGTTAAATAATATTTCTGCTTCACTTTTGACTACTGACAGCCCAATGCCAACACACACACACACACACACCACACACACACACACATACATGTGTATGCATGTATATATATATATATGGGTGTATATCTACATGTATGTATATATATATATATATATATCATCATCATCATCATCGTTTAACGTCTGTTCTCCATGCTAGTATGGGTTGGATGGTTCGACCGGGGTCTGGGAAGCCAGGAGGCTGCACCAGGCTCCAGTCTGATCTGGCAGTGTTTCTACAGCTGGATGCCCTTCCTAACACCAACCACTCCATGAGTGTAGTGGGTGCTATTTATGTGCCACCGGCACAGGTGACAGGGGAGGCTGGTAGTGGCCACGATCAGTTGGTGCTTTTTACGTGCCATATTTATATATATATATATATATATAGGTGCAGGAGTGGCTGTGTGGTAAGAAGCTTGCTTCCCAACCACATGCTTCCAGGTTCAGTCCCATTGTGTGGCACCTTGGGCAAGTGTCTTCTACTATAGCCTTGGGCCAATAAAAGCCTTGTGAGTGGAATTGTTAGATGGAAACTGAAAGAAGCCTGTTGTATTTATATATATATGTATGTATGTATGATTGTATGTATGTATTTGTGTGTCTGTGTTTGTCCCCCACTGCCATCGCTTGACAATTGATGCTTGTGTGTTTATGTCCCCATAACTTAGCAATTTGGCAAAAGAGACTGATAGAATAAGTACTCGGCTAACAAAGAATAAGTCCTGAGGGTTGATTTGCTTGAGTAAAGACAGTGTTCCAGCATGGCCACAGTGAAATGACTGAAACAAGTAAAAGAATAAAAGAATATATATATGTATATGCATGAACATATGTATATCATCATCATCATCATTATCATCATCATCGTCTAACATCCACTTTCCATGCTGGCATGGGTTGGACAGTTTGACTGAGGACAGGCTAGCTAGTGGGGACTGCACCAAGCTCCAGTCTGATTTGGCAAGGTTTCTACAACTGGATGCCCTTCCTAATGCCAACCACTCCGAGAGTGTAGTGGGTGTTTTTTATGTGCCACTGGCATGGGGGACAATCAGGAGGCACTGGATTCAACCACATTCAGATGGTGCTTTTATGTGCCACTGTCACAGGAGCCAGTCATATATGTGTGTGTGTATGTATGAAAGTCGCTAGAAGCATGTGTATATATATATATATGTATGTATATATATATGCAAATATGAATACGTGTATGTGTGTGTGTGTGTATTTGTATGCATATGTATGTATCTTTTATCTGATATCTTGGTCTTGTTGCAGTTATTGGACTGTGGCCATACTGGGGCACCACCTTGAAGAATTTTTTCAGTTGAATGCATCGAACCTGGTACTTATTTTTTCTTTAAGCCTGGTACCTACTCTATCAGTCTCTTTGCTGAACCGCTAAGTTATCGGGACATAAGCACACCAACACATGTGTGTCCGTACGGATGTTCTTTATACGCTTCTCTCTATTTTGAGAATCCAAAACGAAGAGAAAAACACTTCAACGGAATGGTGGTGGTGGCGGTGGCGGTGGTGGTGTGTCTGCTGAAGAGAAGGGATAGGGGAAAGAAGAAGGAGTGGATGTGACCTTCCCTCCCTCCCTCCTCCTCGTCTTCCTCCCACTCATTCCTCTCCTACTTTAGCTGTGTTTTTTTCTTATCCTCCTCCTCCTCCTCCTCTCCTTACATACCACTCCACCTCCTTCTCCTCTCTCCCTACTTCCTCCCAATCCTATCTCCCCCTTCCACCCCCTCCAAATGTAAATGAACCTTCCTTGAAATGAACATGTGGTTGCACTCTATCATCACCATCACCACCACCACCACCACCACCACCATCTCACTGCTATCATCTCTATCCTTATTAAAATCTCCCTCCCCACCCTCTATCTTTCTTTCTTTCTTTCTTTACCGGTTTCCCCTCTCTCTTGCTTCTTTGTGGGATTAATTGTTAATCTACAGACTTCCCTCCACTCCTTCTTCTTTCCCCTATCCCTTCTCTTCAGCAGACACACCTCCACACCCCCACCACCACCGCCGCCGCCTCCGCCACCACCACCACCACCACCACCACCACCACCACCACAACCGCCACCACCACCATCATTATTGTCATAGTCATTGTTATCGCCATTGTCATCACCATCATCTTCATAATCATCATCATTGTCTGTCTGCCTTTCTCTCTCTCTCTCTCTCTCTCTCTTCCCCCTCCCCCCGCTCTCTGCCTTATCATTTGCCAGGCATTAAACTTCTTCCTCTTTGTCTCTTCCTTCTTCCTCATAAAAAAACAATGTTCCCTTCTAAACCATGTAGTTTCAGGTTCAATCCTATTACATGGCACCTTAAACAACTGTCTTCTACCTCCCCAGTATGTGTGTGTGTGTGTGTGTGTGTGTGTGTGTGTGTGTGTGTGTGTGCGTGTGAGTAATACTTCATCATTGATCTCACCTGAGATCTATAAAGTGTTAGTAGTCGTAGGGGCCTGTATTATACATCCACATATCCATCTATCCATACATCCATCCATTCACACATACGTTCATCCATCCATCCATCCACGTCCATCCATCCACACATCCGTCCATCCATACATCCACCTGTCCATATATGCATGCATGCATCCATCCACGTCCATCCATACATACCTTTAAGTCCATCCTGGACAGAGTCTGTCCGGGAATAAATAGAAGGACCCATCCCACTCCATCATCGGATCTCTACACAAACAACAACACAAAGATTACTGCTGGAACATTCCCATCAACGCAAGGAGAAAGTATTTATCATTGACAGGGGTGGTCAGCTGTTTGAATATCAAAGAGAGAGAGAGAGAGAGAGAGAGAGAACTGCTAGAAATAAGAACCAGGATCCCTCCAAACGCATACTCTTGGAATGAAAAAAAAAAAAGAAAACTGTATAATGGAAAGCTTAATATACAAAAGGAATGGTCAGCTGACCTGTGGCCAAAAGGTAAAAAAGGGTTCAACCAAAGCACTACCACCACCACCACCACCACCATCACTATCACTTCCACCAATATTACCACTACAACAGCAACGACCACTATCAACTCCCCACCACTACTGCCACCACCACCCTTTCTCACCCCTCCCCACCCTCCCACTAGTGCCACCATTATCATAAACACCACTGATTGAGTCAACAGGAAGGCAATATTTTTCTCATTTCCTGGAAGTAGGAATTAGACTTCAGTTTGGTAGAACCTGTTGTTTATGGGTATTGAAATGGGTGTGTATATATATATATATATAGGACTGTGCCTTAATATATGTGTGTATGTAAGTATTCAGATGCAGGTATGTAGGTGTTTAATGTGCTTGTGTGTGTGTGTGTGTGTGTACATGTAGATGCTACTAAATGTGCACACACACACACACACACAGAGGGTGCTGTGGATATATTGTCGTCTAGATTACGCAAAAATCAAAATAACACTGACATCTCATTTTAAAAGATATATTTACCAAAATTGCATAAAAATATCTTGAAATCCTGAAGAGTCAATTTACTCAATAAAACTGCCATTGTCTTCAACCACAGCAGCCAGACGACTTCAGAATCTCCTGCAACTCTTTTGGATGGTCTCCTTATTGAAGTTGGTCAATACTGCCATAATCCTTGCCTTCAGTTCATCTTTGGTGTTACGGGGAGTTTTGTTGGTCTCTCACTCAACTACACCCCCACACATAATAATCAAGGGGGTTGCAATCTGAGGAGCTAGGTGGCCAGATGTTAGGGGTGATGTGGTCGTAGAAATTGTCTGATAGTCATGACTGGGTTCTCCTGCTTATATGCCATGGTGCAGAGTCCTGTTGCCAAATATAGAGTCTTCCAGTAGCTGCCTTCTTGACCCAGAACAGCACTACCTCATCCAGGCACTTGATGTAGGTCTCCATGTTGAGTCTGAGGCCATGTGGGAAAGTGAATGGAGGCATAACATCACCATCACTTGTGATCACTCCAACACCATAATGTTGACTGGATGTTTTTGATTTTTATCTCTCTTGGTACATGTTTTTGGGAACATGGCAAGCCAATGGTTGTTCTGTGTGTTCATTTGATCCTGGCAGAAATTTTTCTCATCTCAGAAAAACCAAAGCATTTTCGGTTGAAGGGGATGCTTGAGTTGGTTCTAAAGCCTTGTAATGCCATCTTGTCCTTTGATGGCTTGAGATAAAAATTGGCCCTTTCTCATCTTGCATGAGGAATACTGAATGCCTTCATGCAATACCTGCCTGATAAGAAACTCAGACCCTCCCATGACCCTGGCAACGGCTTGATTGACTTGGTGGGATTGATGTCA
>NC_043009.1:71570900-71578400 GCF_006345805.1 Octopus sinensis | reverse complement strand
GTTAGCAGTAAGATAGCTATATCACACCCAGTGCGCACATATCCGAATCTCACAAACTAAGCAGGCAAAATGGTTTGTGAAATTTGTGGAACTGGTGTTTAGCTTTTAAGATATTTGATTTGGAAAGCTTGTTCGATGTGCTGACTTCACATTCTTCATTTTTGGAAATGTTTGCTCATAGACATAAGTTGTTCCCAAAACTGATGCCATAAACTCTCATTATGGGTACTTCCATAAAATGTATTGTGCAGTGGTGGGCCAGGTGAATTGACCTCTTGGGCCATAGTTTGGTGACCCCTGATGTAAAGCATCACTGGAGACATCAACCAACCAAGCAACCAGCCAGCGTTTGTATTGACTATTATTATATTGTATAAAGCAGAATTGTCAGCATCCAGGCCAAATGCTTTGTGGCATTTCTCCTGCCTTTACATTCTGAGTTTAAATACCTTTTTATCCTTTCAGGGTCAATAAAATAAGTACCACCTGAGCACAGGGGGAACGATGTCATGCACTGACCCCATCCTCCAACATTGCAGGCCTTGTGCCTATAAATAGAAAGGATTATTATACATGCACACACACACACACATTTGTTTATTCTTTTACTTGTTTCAGTCATTTGAGTGTGGCTATGCTGGAGCACCACCTTGAAGGGTTCAAGTAGAGCAAATCGACCCCAGGACTTATTTTTTAAGACTAGCACTTACTCTGTTGGTCTCTTTTGCCAAACCGCTAAGTTGTGTGGATGTAAATCCACACAATTTAGTTGTCAAATGGCGATACACACACACGCATACACACACACACACACACACACACACATACAAACATACATACATACATACATACATATATGCATGCATGCATGCATGCATACATACATACATACATACATACATGCATGCATGCATGCATGCATACATACATACATACATGCATGCATGCATGCATGCATACATACATACATGCATGCATGCATGCATGCATACATACATACATACATACATACATACACACATACATACATACATACATACATACATACATACACACATACATACATACATACATACATACATACATACATACATACATACATACATACATACATACATATAAGGTCATTAAAAATGAAATGTCTGATTTTGAATTGAAAGTTTATCTTACTTTATCTCAACAAAAAGCAGTGCAGTTAATCAAGGTATGCACCTAAATTATCAGCACAATTTTGGCATTTTATCAGTAGCTTATTTATGCCAGCAGCAAAGAATTCTGGAGAGCAAGAGGTGATGAAATCATGAAAGGCCATTTTTGCATCTTCTTCAGATTTGAAGTTTTTTTCTTGCAAAATGTTGTCTAATGCCTGGAAGACATAATAGTCAGTTGGTACAAGGTCTGGTGAATGACAGGGTACTTCCAAGTTCAGTTCCTGTAACTTGAGTAGCATTCTTTGTGCAATATGTGGTCAAGCACTGTCTTGTAAGAGGATTGGTCTGTCTCTGTTGACCAGTCTTGGTTGTTCACTCTTCATTTCATCCAAACTGGTTGATGTATACATTCCCTGTAATTGACTTACCAGGTCTTATGAAGCTGCAGTGGATGACACTAGTGCTGGACCACCAAACAGACAGCATTAGCTTTTGTTAGTGAATATGCTTTTCTGGATTGTGTCTTGGCATTTTGTTTCTACCCAACCATCGTGTGGAATGCTTGCTATTGTTAAAAAGAATCCATTTTTCATCACACATAACAATACAATGCAAAAATGGTTCACTTTGAAGCCGTGACAGCAAAGAACAGCAAGTTTCAAGATGACGTGTCATTTGATATTCATTTAGTTCGTGTGGTACCCACCTGTCCAGCTTCTTTGCCTTGCCAATTTGTTTCAGATGGTCCAATACAGTTGGAATCAAAACATCAAACCCTGCTGCTAACTCATGCGTAGTCTGAGATGTATCCACTTCCACTACAGTTTCCAGCTCATCATTATCCACCTTGGTCTCAGGTCTACCATGGGACTGATTTTCAAGAGTAAAGTCACCAGACCGGAACTTCTGAAACCATCAACGTACAGTGTGCTCATTCGCCACATCTTCACCAAACACCTCATTGATGTTTTGAGTTGTCTGGAATACATTGGTTCCATGATGGAACTCATTCATAAACAACATAAATTTTCGATCTATTAATGAGTTTGCAAAATTGATTTGCAAGAGAAAACTCACAACATAATCAGACACCATGAATAACATTTTGAAAAGTAATGGTGCAACTCTTCAATGTTGTAAAACAAAGAATTGTCAGGATAAAACATTAGAGTTAACGACTGTCAAACTTGGTGCACAAGAAAATCAGACATTTCGTATTTAATGACCTGATATACAAACACACACACACATACACACACGTGTGTGTGTACGTATGTATGTGTGTGTGTGTATGTGGACATACATACATACATACATACATACATACATACATACATACATACATACATACTTACATACATATATATATATACACATATACATATGCATAAAATGCCTATACATACATATATACTGCATAGTTTTAATTTCCCTTCTTTCCATTTTCTATTCCTTGCTGGGAGATTTTCCTCTCTTTAATTGTCAGAGTAAAACGTTTTAATGATTGCAGTTAACCAGCAGGTCTCTGTTTCCAGACCTTTCCATTGGTTGTTTTTATGTTTTTCATATATATATATGTGTGTGTGTGTGTGTGTGTGTGTGTGTGTGTGTGTGTTTGTGTGTGTGTGTGTGTATTTTTCACCAGAAACAGGACGTTTTAAGCATAAGGTATCATGTGGAAATGGGGTGGTGGTAGAGAGGAAGAGACACAGAGAGGATAAGAGAAAGAGAGAGAGAGAGAGAGAGGGGAGAGGGAGGGGTGTGTGTGTGTCAAAACAGGAATGGAAAAGAAAAAGAATGGAGAAAAATAAAAACATAAAAGTGAAAACCCAAAACAACAAAACCATGAAAATGGCAGGCCTACTAAATATGAGTATTTACCATTCTCTCAATGGCCACAGACCGGAAATCAAACAGATTTTTATCATTTAGCTTCCTCCATTAATGTTCTGCAAGTAACGTAAATAAACAAATATATATAGAAATATATGCGTATATGTGTCTATGTACACATGTGTGTGTAATTTATGCATGTCCCTGTGTGCGAGTGTGTGTATGTATGTGTGTGTGTGTGTACTTATATATACATCCCCATCGTGATATATGTACCACGATGATGATGTGTATATATGTGTACCCACCCACATGCACTTATATATATGGAGATGTAGTTGTAGTTATGTGTTTATGTTCATGTGTATTTGTATACATTCACTCACACACTCTACACTCTATACACACACACACACACACTTGCAATATATTTTTTCTTCTCTTACGGCACTGCAACCATTCGACTACATTCAAGTTTGTTGTATTGCTTCTTCTTATTTTTTTTTTTATTTTCTTCTGTTTCAAGTTGTTGCAGTTTAATTTATAATTGTGTTTGTTGTTGTTGTTCTTCTTCTTCCCCAAGTGTAACCTTCCACAGTTGTCTCTTCTTACAAGAATCCATCCATCTTTTTTCTTGAATTTCACGATTGACAACTCTATATTTCTAACTACAACTTCAACCCTTGAGGGCCTCCAATTATCAAATTCTTACTATAGAAAGCTTTTGTTTCCGATTGGTAATTTGGTAGATGCGGAAGCTGGCAGTACCCAGCAATCTGTGAATTAAAGTCTTCTTAAAAGCAAAAATCTCTTACAAGATCTTCCAGGATCTTTCATACATACATGACAATATATCTCTTCCTGTTGTTTTCAAAGGTGCCAAGATACAGAACTTTGAAATATTCCAATCCCTCAATTTCTTGTGTAAGACTGGTTCTGTTTCATCTTAACTTCTGGTTCTCTTGTGATAAAGGTTCTTAAGATCCATCCTGAGAGATTCCTGTATTTAGGGTTTGGTGAAGCATGTCTCTTAGATGATGCATTGTTTTTACACAAATTATTCTTGTGTCTCATATAATTCCAGAGATTTGAAGAATCTTACTATTTGGTGTCCAATAATTTGTACTGTGCCAATACACCAGTTTAGATTTGAAGAACTGAAGTTTCTATACATTGAATTTCCTATTATTTTCATGATCCTCATCAAATTTAATACATTATAGATTGTAATGGTATCTTCTGCCTTTGATATTTTTGTGCCAGTTGTGTAACTGACACTACTTGTGAGATTATGTTTAAAAGTCTGGTGAGAAATAACCATGGCCCTAAAAACTACATTTTACTTAGCAGAATGTTGAGAAGATCTCAGATGCCATTTCTCTTGCCAAGTCTTCAGGGAAGAACAATGAAAATACTGCTTTTCCTCGTTTATATATTCTGTGGTTATTCTGATCCCAGGCATGTTAGATGCAGGCGTACACTTGGCACAGAACTAACCACAGAATATATAAACAAGGAAAAGCAGTATTTTCATTGTTCTTCCTTGAAGACTTAGCAAGAGAAATGGCATCTGAGATCTTCTCAACATTCTGCCAAGTAAAATGTAGTTTTTAGGGCCATGGTTATTTCTCACCAGACTTTTAAACATAATATGGTCAGAAATTTCATATCTTCATAGTTTGGCAACACAGAATCACCAGACCGAATTCGTCTTTTGACTCTTTTATACATTTGTCAGGTTTCTATTATTTCTGGTCTTCAACTCATTTAAATTTCAAGGAAATTGAGGAGAATCTTGTTAGTTTTTTTGTTTTTATCTCTAGTTTCCTTGTTGTTCTTTTTTATGAAGTTAACAAATGTAATGAGAATAATGCAGTTTATTGATGCAGCAGTGTGTGTGTGTGTGTGTGTGTGTGTGTGTGTGTGTGTGAGTGTGTGTGTGTGCCACATAACCCCACCCCAATATCTAAGACACCACCAATACCTAAGCATTATCTAATCCTAAATTAGGTTACCTATGAAGAAATTCAAATAACACCAAAGTAAGTGATTCCCGGAGACTATGGATCCACAAACACTTTCCATTTTACAAGAATGAAGAACAACTATTCTCCATGGTGTCATGGGTTGGATGGTTTGATCAAAGCTGGCCAGCCAGAGGACTGTCCCAAACACACACACATTTGTACAGGGTGGTCACTGAAAGAAAGATTGAATGACATAAAATAAAAATAACTTTTACAAACTGATGGTTCTTTATTTTTTATTATTTTATTTGGATGGAAGCATTTTTAAATTCAGTTTCAGAATTTTCTGAACCAATATTCTGGCGATGCCCAACTCAGAAAAGCAACAATGAGTTGAGGCTGATGGATCGTCAAGGTGAACTCGGCCATGCAGCTTCCAGTGCTGCGTCAGTGTGCACGGCATGCTTAGAACCTCTTCTTCGAACATTGCCAACTGATCCGTTTCTTTCAAACCAGGCGATTAGGTTCCAAATCCGACAGTAAAATGTTTCTGGGATTTTCTCTGAGTTTGGATAATTGATCTTTCATTGGAATAGAAAAACTCAATGAGCTTTTCTCATTGCTGGACATCATACTCAGCCATTTTAATCTACAAGGGATTCTCTATAACATGCAAAAAAAAAGAAAAGAAAACAGATTGAAAATGAACAAGTTATGACTTTTTCAAACTCTTCAGTTTTTCAGTGACCAATACACACATACATATATATATATACATAGAGGTTAGGGTTCAGTCTTCAGCCTCCTCCTATTTATCATAGTCCTCCAGGCAATAATGGAGGAATTCAAGACAGGATGCCCCTGGGAGGTCCTCTATGCTGATGACCTTGCTCTAATTGCTGAGTCACTTTCAGAACTGGAGGAGAAGTTTAAAGTGTGAAAACAAGGATTAGAATCGAAGGCCCTTAGAGTCAACCTAGCTAAAACCAAAGTCCTAATAAGTAGGAAGGCAGCCAAACCACAAATCCCTTCAGGTAAATGGCCCTGCTCAATCTGTAGAAAAGACGTGGGTAGAAACTCTATAAGATGTACCCAGTGCAAGCTATGGACACATAAGAAGTGCAGTAATATCAAAGGAAGACTAACTGGGAAGATAGTTTTTGTATGTGGCAGATGCTCAGGAGCGATAAACACCAGGGAGAAAAACTAGAAGTAGTTGATAGGTTCCGTTACCTCGGTGACCAAGTCAGTAGCAGAGGCAGGTGCGCTGAAAGTGTAGCTGCTAGAATAAGAATAGCTTGGGCAAAGTTTACAGAGCTATTACCTCTGCTGGTGACAAAGGGCCTCTCATTCAGAGTAAAAGGTAGACTGTATGATGCATGTGTATGAATAGCCATGCTACACAGCAGTGAAACATGGGCTGCGACTGCTGAGGATATGCGTAAGCTCGCAAGGAATGAAGCCAGTATGATCTGATGGATATGTAATGTCAGTGTGCATATTCGACAGTGTGTAAGTTCCTTGAGAGAAACGTTGAACCTAAGAAGCATCAGATGTGGTGTGCAAGAGAGATGACTGCGCTGGTGTGGTGATGTGGCGAGAATGGATGAAGATTGTTGTGTGAAAAAGTGTCACACAATAGTGGTTGAGGGAACCTGTGGAAGACACGGCGAGCCAAATGAGACCATAACCTGTGGCCTATACCAGGAGCGTAACCAGCCTGTTTATGTGTACCTTTTCCTTCTTTGGTCACTAAACTCTGCTTGCGAAGACCAGTTGAGGCAAGTGAAATCAAAATCAAAAGCAAAATCAATTCGATGACCAGCATCTGTGCTAGTGGGGTGCAAAGAGCACCATACAAGTGTGATCGTTGACAGAGCAGCTAACCGGCTTCCGTGCCAGTGGCACATAAAAAGGGCACCATTCGAGTATGATCATTACCAGCGTCGCCTTACTGGCACATGTGCATGTGCTAGTAGGGTGCCAATCTGAGCGTGATTGTTGCCAGAGCAGTCAACTGGCTTCCGTACCCATGACATGTAAAAGGGCACCATTCGGGTGTGGTCGTTACCAACGTCGCTTCACTGGCACGTGTAAAAAGATTCGAGTGAGGTCGTTGCTAGTATTGCCTGTCTAGTCCTTATGTTTACAAGGGGGATATATATATATACATTGTGTTGTACTCTATCATTGATTGGCTCAACAAAAAATGCATACTCAATCCAACAAGAGATAAACACAGGATTTAAACAAGAGCTACCATAAGTTTCATGCTCTGATAGACATTAAATAAGATAGGCTTGTATGTATCTTACGTTGGGTATTGTCCTGCAGTCTGACACTTTGCAAGATACGTAGCATACTAAACCTTGGTCTTCTGGAATTACTATCCTGCATTTGGTTTTCTTTTAGACTTCAACTTGCAGCTGTTTTCCACCCTAAACCATAAAAATATCCAATCATATCCAGGATTTCTTCTATTATAATAAATGCTGAAACAAATTCCTGTGTGTCAATGTGTCACACTTTGACCCCCTCTCTCAGTATTC
>NC_043009.1:71555900-71565900 GCF_006345805.1 Octopus sinensis | reverse complement strand
CCTAGGTCTATCCTAGTCATGTAAATATTTGATCAGAAGCATTCCAGCCGCGACTTCTCAATCGAGAGGTAGATAATCATAACTTTGTTATGCTGGAAGGCTGCATCGAAGTAAAGGCCATTTCAAAAATAAACTTTTATTTTGTTGCTAAATATAATTTTTCTTAAAAACTTGCACAAAACGTAATAAGAAAGAACTTTTGCTATGAACTTACTTTCCCGGTATCTGGGGTTTATCTTCTTAATTTTTTTCAGATTTCTATGTTTTCAATCCAACTGTAATTACTTTAAATGAATAATTGCAAATGTAGATAAAGGAATCACGATTCCAAATTTTGGTAGTAATTTCAAGAGAAGGTGCTTGTCGAATAAATTGACCCCAGTGCTCCACTGGTACTTCTTTTATCGACCTCAAAAAAGATGAAAGCAAACGCGACCTCAGCAGAATTTGAACTCAGACAGACGAAACGCTGCGAAGCATTGTGCCTGATTCGTTGGCAATTCTTCCAGCTTGTTGCCTTAATGGAGATAAAAAATTGGCTACTGATGCACAGACATGCACTGAGGCTATGACATCTCCTCTGCTTCCTTGGTGGTGGTCACGATTTGTCAGACTTGCTCTTCCACAACTTGTCTCTTTGACTGAGCTGCAGTCTTAGATCAAACGTAGACTGAGGCAGAGTTCCTGGTACCCAGAGTGTCGTCAGATGCTCACAGTCCCCTGTCAGTGGAAATTCCATTCTGGTGTTCTATAGAGAGTGGCAACCAAGTGCAATGATGTTCTTGGGAGACTCTCACTGTTGATGAGAATCAAATGGCTTGTTTTTTCTGGAGGACTTTTGGGCCTGAGCCTATGGATAATGTCCAGAAACTTTTGGCCTGGCAGTGCTACTGGCGAGTGGGGGTTGCTAGCTTGAGATAAACTTTGCAGGCATGGAAATGCTATCAGTCTGGCTTGTCCAAGATTATTCTGAGTGATGAATCTGTTCTGCATGCTCTCGTCCAGTGCCTGAGCATTGCCGATGTATGGGTTTATGTCAAACACTTACTGCCACATGTAAGATGGAACCAGGCGGGTCTGTTATGAAGATCCTCTTGCCTCCCTCCTTTGGCTGGGATAGGAAGGCAGTGTTCCTTTGTTCAGTGGCCTTAACAAAAGAAGTTGTGCCATGGACCAGATTGGAAGGGCTGAAGACAGATACTTCCCTCTTAAGCCAAGCCCTCATCAACTTTTTCAAGTTTCATTTGAAAAGGAAAGTGAGGGTGGAGAGGGAAGTGCTCCACCCAGTAATTTTGAAAGGTGAATGAAGTAAGAACGGTCAAAGTGGATGGGTCTACTCTGACCCTTCAGTATTCAAACTGGTCAAATCAGACCCAAATATTGTGCCTGTTTTACATTTAAACTAGACAGATCTGACCTCTTGCACCAACCCTACAATGTCATTGCAAAGGAATCACATCCTTAGACTCTTGAAGTATGAGATAATGAAGGATTAATTCAAAGCAATGAGAATAAATAAGCATTACATATGAGAGAGTAAGCTGAGTGTTAAAGGGCTAAACACGTGCCTGTGGATTATGTGGAGAGGGCACCTCCATGGTTTTGTAGGGTTTCCATGAGCAGCCCTAGGTAGCCTCCCTCTTTGTGGGAATTAGTCTTTGTTAAAATTTATATTTTTGTAATTTAAAATTTTTTACATGCTTTTTATGTAACCCCCACATTATACTGTCCTATACTGCTCCTGATGGTTTTTTTTGCAGACTATTAGTGGTTAATAAAGAAAGCATTATTATCATTATTATTATTATTATTCAGTAGTTTTATTTTTATTTTTTATAGCGTGCTTTCACTTCACTACCGAGCGCAGCTCTGTGTGCCTTGGGTATGTGCTGTGATTTGTTGTGATGCTCTGATGGTTATTGTATGGAAAGTGTTCTGCGTAGGATGTGTGCAGTGCCTAGTAGTGCAATTTTCTGTATGTTATATGTGTTTGTAAGTCCTGGTGTTTTTGTTATGTATTTGTCTGAATATTTTTTTATCATGCCTAATGCACCTACTATGATAGGAATTGTTTCTGTTTTCAGATTCCACATTCTAGTTACCTCTATTTCCAGGTCTTTGTATTTTGAGAGTTTCTCCATTTCTTTTAGAGACACGTTGTCATCTGCCGGTATTGATACATCAATTAGAAAGCATTTTTTTTTCTTCATGGTCTCTGACAACTATATCTGGTCTGTTGGCCTTAATTTCTCTATCTGTGTGTATCGGCATATCCCAGAGTATGGTTGCTTTCTCGTTTTCTGTGACCTTTTCTGGTGTGTGCCTATACCATTTTTTTCTGTTGTTATTCCATAATGTTGGCATAGCTTCCAATGTATGTAGGTTCCAACTCTGTCATGTCTGTGAATATATTCCTTCTTAGCCAGGACTGGGCAGCTAGAGATAATATGATTTATTGTTTCTTGTCCATCTCCACATATTCTGCAGTTACTTGTTATATTTCTTTTCATTACATGTTTTTGGTAATTTCTGGTGGGGAGGCTTTGGTCTTGTGCTGCAATTAAAAATCCTTCTGTCTCTGCTTTGAGTCCTGAGCTTCTCAACCATTGCTGGGATTTTTCTTTGTCTATTTCTTTTGCGTTTAGTTTAGTCCAATATTTACCATGAAGGGGCTTTTCTTGCCATCGTTTTATCATGGTTCGTTGCTGTTCTAGTTTTAGTTTGGATTTCATTTTTTTTATAGCTTTTGTTGTTTCTTCATCTTCTTCTTCTTCTTCATGTTTATTAGGTGGTATGATTTCTTGTTTGTATTTGTCAGCTTCCTTAAATACTGAGAACAGTTTTTTGTTTTGCTTGTGTTTTGCCGCTATCTGGATCAATTTTCCTTCCTTCTGAAGTAGATATTTTTGCAGCCCTATGGTGGTTATTTTATAGTAGTTTTCCAGCTGTATAAGGCCTCTACTACCTTCTATACGTTGTATATATAGTCTTTCTATGTCAGATTTTGGGTGATGCATCCTAGATCCTGTCATTATTTTTCTTGTTTTCCTGTCTATTTTGGTCAGTTCATTTCGTGTCCAGTTAAGGATATTGTAGCTGTAACTTATAACTGGGACAGCTATAGTGTTGATACCTATTATCTTGTTTTTAGCATTGAGCTCTGTGTTTAGTATTGATCTAACTCGTCTATAATATTCTTTTTTTATTTTCTCTTTCATTTGTGTGTGTTGTGTCTTATCTAGTTCATGAATTCCTAAGTATTTGTAAGTTTGGCTTTGGTCTAATTCTTTTATTTCATTTGCTTCATCTAGTGTGATGTTGTTACTCTTAACTAGTTTTCCTCTTTTCATGGTTACTTTGGCACATTTTTCTAATCCAAATTTCATATCTATTTCTTTGGTAAATCCATGAACTGTCTTTAATAGTGTTTCCAGCTGTTTGTCATTTGCAGCGTATAGTTTTAGGTCATCCATATATAAAAGGTGGCTGATCGTTTTGCCGTAACATTTATATCCGCATCCAGTTCTATTTAGCATATCAGATAGAGGTGACAGTGCCAAGCAGAAAAGGAGTGGAGAGAGCGTGTCTCCCTGGAATTATTATTATTATTATTATTATTATTATTATTATTATTATTATTATTGAGTGAGAGAGCAGTGCATGCCATCAAAGTGACACTGGGGTAAAATATACGAAGCCCAGTATACCCATAATGACTACCCATCTGATAAGGGTACACCAGGCACATGCATCACAACCATATGTGTGCGACATGGTGATTTCATATCAAGATAAACAGCATATGACCTTGCAGGTGGGGCCAGTTAGAATTTTCTTCTGGTCAAGTAGCCCATCCCATGCAAAATGTCCCTGAATAAGGATTGTTTAAGGATGTTGAACGAAACACCCATGTTTCCAGAGGTGAGTTATTCAAACCCTAAAGAATCTCTCTCAACACATGGCTATTATGCTCCCCATTACTCCTGCTCATGATCAGAGATGCACATATCGTCAGTCACCAAGGGACAAGCACAACTGGTTAAGGTCAAACAACTGACAAGCAATTCTGTGGTATTGAGCAGAATATTTGCTGTAGTCCATCTTTTATACCAAGACAAAACAATGTACATGCTAACACTTCCAATCAGTTAAGATGAGAAGCCATGAGAGTCACTGCCTGGTACTGCAGGGCATTATTATCATCATTATCATCATCATCATCATTATTATTATTATTATTATTATTATTATTGAGTGAGAGAGCAGTGCATGGCATCAAAGTGACACTGGGTGTACAAATATATGAAGCCCAATATACCCATCATGACTACCCGTCTGATAAGGGTACACCAGGTACATGCATCAGTGCATGACATGGTGATCTCATATCAAGATAAACAACAGAAGACCTTGCTGGTGGGACCCAGTTAGAAGTTTCTTCAGATCAAGAAGCCTATGATGATGATGATGGTAGTGATGATGATGATGATGATGACAATGACGACGACGACGATGATGATGATGATGATGATGATGACGATGACAACGACGATAACGACAATGATGATGATGATGATGATGATGACGGCGATGATGATAATGATGCTGATACTGCTGATGATGATGATGATGACAACGAAGATGACGACGATGACGACGATGATGATGATTGTTTATTAATAAGATATTAATGGTCTCCTCTGGAATGGTTTCTCTGGCTGGATGCCCTTCCTAATGCCAACCACTTTACAGAGTGGACTTCTTGCATAGCACCAGCACAAGGGCTCTCTCTTTCTCTCTCTCTCTCTCTCTCTCTCTCTATATATATATATATATATAATACACACACACACACACACGCGCACACACACACACCACACACACACACACACTTGCACAAGATGAATGAACTTATTGGGGGAGCATCTATGAAGTGACTGAAGCAGCTGAAATAGCAGAAAATCTTCTTTCAAAACCAAAAAAAAGAATGCAAAATGGGTTTATTAATAGAAGAAGGTGAAAAGTGTCTGCAAAAAAGAAAAGAAAAAAGGAATGAAAGAAAGAATGGTCAAAGCTGGAATGCTTCCAATCATGGATCTGAGTGACCAGGTGTAAATTAAGCCTAAAGAATCTGCTGCAGCTTTGGCGGCAGCGGCAGCGGCAGCAGCAGCAACAACAACAACAACAACAACAATCTGCAGAAATATTAATGTTACAACTATTTTAATAAATCTATTCTAATTTCTGATTATTTTAAAAATTAATTAAAATACATAATTAGTTGTTTTCTAATTAGGACAATAAAAAGTTTTGATATTTCTGCAAATTTTGGTGTTAAATAAACAGCCCAAAAATTCTAGACTTTTATAAAGATTTCTACATTCAAAAATTATTTATATTTTGCTCGTTTTAAAATCTATATTCCAAAATCAAAGAACCAATTTCTAAACAGTTGATTTTCCAAATCCTCTTTTCTGGATAACATTCATTCTACTGCCTTTTGCCATCCATACACTCATGAAATCTATTCTATTATTAACAGAATTCTCTCTCTTTGATGCCAATATTGCTTTTATTTTCTTTCTAAATTCATGAATTCCTTCATTTTAGCAATTCCATATCAAATTGAATGCTCCAATAATTCTGTGAGAACTTAACTGTTTCTTTTCATGTTAACCCCCCCCCCCGCCCCACCTCTCTCGCTCTCTGCTTAACTTCACCAGTAATCCCCGCATATTTCACATGTCCTTGCAACATCAACGAGAAGGTCATTCTGATGCTATTGAAAGAAATAATAGCAAAGTCTTTCTCATGTTAAATAAGTCCATTACCAGATTCTGATATTGCAGGATTTCTGCTACAAATTGATCTATCAAAATCAATAGAGCTAGCTCTATGGAATTCCAAATAACCCATTTTCAGACCTATTTTTGATGCAATTTCTAAAGTGTTTCATCAATTACAAAATTAAAAAAAAAAAGAATCAAAGATAACATTTACTCTTTAAACCATAATTTTTATTTTTCTAATATTGTTTTATGGTCAAAGTTAATTAAATATTTGTCAATTTTGTATTTTTCACTATTCTGGCACCTTTAAGAAGGTTTTCTAATGTAGTAAAGATATGTTTGTTTTACTTCCTTCACTTATAACCACTGACATCAATAGGAAAGGTATGAATACCCACTGATCACCCATTGATGGATACTAGATGTTCAAACACAGAGAGAGAGAGCGAGAGAGAGAGATTGGGCGTGAAAAGGTATTTCTTGGAGAGGCCCAAGATCACATTTGTTTATTTTATATCACAACTGGTGAAAAATAGTATTGCAAGTCGCACTTTTCTAACAGACCAATTATTGGTTCACTGCTTTGGTGGCACTGAGAGTGACAAGGGAGTATTTGAGTGACTTGGTGCAGAACAATTATGGCAAACGACTTTGGTTTCGGAGTTTCTTACTTAGGTTTACCACCTTCACACCCACATATTGCCATACCCCTTCATCATCATCCACTGAACTTTTAAAAGAATCCTTTTCCTGGGTGCTCTAACCCCTAACTGTCCCTATGTCTCTGCCACAAACAAACAAATCCTTCTTAATTGATCTTCGAACCATCATTTTAAGCAGAGCAGGAGGTTACACGTAGACAGAAAGGCTCAATGAAGTATATATATATATATATATCCCGGAACATCTCGCTGTGCTTGAGGAGACCTGTCGAGTCAAGTGCATATACATGAACATCGAACCAAATATCAATGGAAACAGTAGCTGTGATACCTGTGCCGGTGACACATAAAAAGCACCATCCAAACGTGGGCCGATGCCAACCCCACCTCGAATGGCTTCTGTGCCGGTGGCACATAAAAAGCACCATCCGAACGTGGCCGATGCCAGCACCAACCGATCGTAGGATCCCGGAACATCTCGCTGTGCTTGAGGAGACCTGTTGAGTCAAGTACACGTACATGAACATCAAACCAAATATCAATGGAAACAGTAGTTGTGATACCTGTGCCGGTGACACATAAAAAGCACCATCCGAACGTGGCCAATGCCAGTGCAGCCTCCACTGGATTCTGTGCCGGTGGCACATAAAAAGCACCATCCGAACGTGACCAATGCCAACCCCACCTCGAATGGCTTCTGTGCCAGTGGCACATGAACATCGAACCAAATATCAATGGAAACAGTAGCTGTGATACTTGTGCCGGTGACACATAAAAAGCACCATCTGAACGTGGCCGATGCCAGCACCGCCCCGACTGGCTTCTGTGCCGGTGGCACATAAAAAGCACCATCCGAACGTGGCCGATGCCAGCACCGCCCCGACTGGCTTCTGTGCCGGTGGCACATAAAAAGCACCATCCGAGCGTGGCCGACGCCAGCACCGCCTCGACTGGCTTCTGTGCCGGTGGCACATAAAAAGCACCAACCGATCATGGGATCCTGGAACATCTCGCTGTGCTTGAGGAGACCTGTTGAGTCAAGTGCATGTACATGAACATCGAACCAAATATCAATGGAAACAGTAGTTGTGATACCTGTGCCGCCCCGACTGGCTTCTGTGCCGGTGGCACATAAAAAGCACCATCCGAACGTGGCTGATGCCAGCACCGCCTTGACTGGCTTCTGTGCCGGTGGCACATAAAAAAGCACCAACCGATCGTGGCCGATGCTAGACCCCTCTGGCACCTGTGCAGGTGGCACGTAAAAAGCACCCACTACACTCGCGGAGTGGTTGGCGTTAGGAAGGGCATCCAGCTGCAGAAACACTGCCAGATCAGACTGGAGCCTGGGGCAGCCCCTGGCTCCCCAGACCCCGGTCGAACCGTCCAACCCGTGCTAGCGAGGAAAACGGACGTTAAATGATGATGATGATGATGATGATGATATATATATACATATGACCCGAAGGTCACATACTCTCAGGAATGAATCATTGCAAGCAAGTACAGGTGGAGTCCCTGCTCAACCTCACCAATGCTTTATTCATGGAGCAAGTTGTACTCAAGCCAACTGGGGCGAATAACATTCTGGATCTCTGTTTCACGAACAATATGGACATCATTCATGATGTGTAAGTGACACCGACACTAGTTTCGGATCACAACATAATAGAGCTGTCTATGTTTGGGCCAAAAGTAACCAGAGACATACAGCCTAAAGGAAGCACCCAAAATCTCTCCAATCTGAACTTCCACAAAGCAGACTGGAAATCGATCCAAAAAGAGATCCTCAGAGAGGACTGACCGGAATATCTCTCCACACCAGACATTGACATGAAACTAGAATGTTTCATGTCTTCTGTGCAAGCCGTATGCCAGAAATATGTCCCAGAGCACAAGGCCAAAACAAATAGGAGCAAGATTCCAAGAGACAGGAAGATCCTCATGAGACGAAGGACGAAGGTTGCAAATCATCTCAACCAACATCCCAAAAGTAGCGAAACGTCCCGCCTAAAAACAACACTGATGGAGATCGAAAAAAGGCTGCAACAATCCTATGTGAAGGAGAAAGCAGACAAAGAAGCCTGGGTTATAAAAAACATTAAATCAAACCCAAAGGCCTTCTTTCATTACGCGAAAGAAACAGTCTCAGTGCACTACAAGATAGGACCCCTCCTCCAAAAGGATAGCTCCCTCACAGACAGTCCAACTAAGATCAGTGAGATGCTGAATGACCAGTTCAAAAGTGTCTTTACCACCCCGTTGGAACACAGACAAGTGAACGAGCCAGTGGACTTCTTTGCCGCCTCACCTATAACCAGCAAGGCAGTTACAATAGAATGTATTGACATTAGCGAAAAAGATGTCCTACTAGCCATAGATGAAGTGGACACATAACTCAGCTGCTGATCCAGATGGTTTCCCAGCCATCCTCCTCAAAGTGTGTAAGCATGCCCTGGCAAAACCCCTCAAGATTCTCTTCCAGAGCTTTCTTGCGAATGGCAAACTGCCAAGCAAGCTGAAGGAGGGAATAATATGCCCAATACATAAAGGGGGAAGTAGAGCAGATGCCAAAAACTATAGGCCTATCTCTCTGACTTCACACATCAGCAAAGTCATGGAACGGATAGTCAGAAAGATACTAATCGCATTCCTTGAGGAAAATAACTTGCTGAGTAATACCCAGCATGGTTTTCGACCAGGTAGGAGCTGCCTGACCCAGCTCTTACAACATTATGACTGGGTGTTGAGGCAGATACTCAACAAATCAAATGTGGACGTAATCTACCTTGATTTTGCAAAAGCTTTTGACAAGGTGGATCATGGTATGATATGCCACAAACTGCGTGACCTCGGCATAGCTGGAAAACTTGGAGTGTGGTTACATGACTTCCTGAAAGATAGGAGTCAGGCAGTAGTGGTTAATGGAGCCACCTCTATGAACACACAAATAGTGAGCGGTGTTCCACAGGGCACTGTCTTGGAACCACTGCTTTTTATAGTGGCCCTCTCAGATATGTCCTCAAATGCCCGGATAACCACTCTGGCCAGCTATGCAGACGATACGAAAGTCTCGCAGAAAATACAGAACCCCAGCGATGTTGCACACCTGCAGCAGGAGTTGGATTCAATCTACAGATGGGCTGAGGATAATAATATGCAGTTTAATGCTGAAAAATTCCAGGCCCTGCACTACCAGCATCCAAAACTGAATATTAAACTTACAGGATACACCGATCCACAGGGAATTTCAATCCCAGAGCCTAAGTCTGTGAGGGACCTGGGTATCGACATGAGTGATGATACCTCTTTCCAAGTGCACATTACCAGGATGGCGACAAAGTGCAGACGACTGGCTGGGTGGATCCTAAGAACATTCAGAACCAGAGATAAGGAAACCATGATGGTTCTCTAGCGGACATTCGTCCTCAGCCGCCTAGATTACTGCTCACAGCTATGGTCACCCACCAGTGTAAAATTAACAGCGGACCTTGAAGCAATCCAGAGAAGATTCACAAAGAAGATCATCTCTTTGCAACAGCTCAGCTA
>NC_043009.1:71548400-71553400 GCF_006345805.1 Octopus sinensis | reverse complement strand
CTTGTGTGGTATCGGCCAGTCTGAGATCAGAGGCTGTGGAAGAAGACACTCAATGTACCATATAATGGAATGAAATCCAGGAATTTGTGGTTCTAAAGTGAAAGCCTTATAATGTGACGTGTAGAATGCTTGTGTAAAGCATTAGTAACATATCAGAATTGAAATGGTTTCATTCATAAATATTCCATTCATGAAACAATGCATCTAATATCTGCTTGCATTTTCAGTGCAGACTTTCATAAGCTCTCTTCTTCTTATTAAGGAATGGGTGATTAGGGGAAGGCCATTCAAGGCTTTACTAATGATATTAATGCTTTTAAAAGGAGCAAAATAACCAGCATTTCAAGCACACATCTCACAAAATGGAAACTAGTTTATTAAACTGAAGTCAGCTTCATTTAAACCCATCTTTACTCTCTGTGGACGACATGTACGGAGGGACAAACAAGCACACATGCACACACACATGCACGAATGCATACACACACATGCATGCACACATGCATGAATGCATACACACACACGCAGGCACACACACACACATGCACACACATGCATGCACATGCACGCATACACACATGCACCCCCCCCCCCCCCACACACACACACCATATTCCCTCTGCAAGTGCAATAAATATAAGCAACCCTGAACATTTCACTGCCCCAAATATCAAGACAAAAATATTGAAGTCACTTAGCTTGCTAAAGATAGTAGATGAATCTCCCTCAAATCGCTCTATGCTGTCTTTTTAGAGTGGCATGAGAAAACGACCAGCATCTTGCTACTTTCAGGCTGGAGAAGTGGTCAGAATGGTTTCAATGGAACAAAATCTGCTGAAGGGATCCAAGGTCCAACCGATGGTTTTTATCCTTAAGAGGGATCAGCCAAAAATCAGGCACTACTGACTCTAAGGGTTTCCTTAGTGTTTCTGTCTTTCCCAGTTTTACTCATAAGGCTATGGGTAGATGATCCTTGTCTATGGGGTCATCCAACAGGACTAAACCTGGAACCACATGATTGTAAAGCAAACATTTGTGTGTGTGATGGGTGTTGTATGTACACACACACACTCTTACACACACACACACACACACACACACACACACACACATACATACATACATACATACATGGTTGCTCCTCAGATTACGCAGTATTTCAGTTTCCACAGTTTTAACTTATTTTTCCTGTCTATCATTTAGAAACATCAAACATTGTCTTTTTTGCTTTTCTCCTTTAATTTTTCATTTTCTTCTCATTTCAGTTTTGCATTCAAAACATAAAGGCAAGAGGTTTTTGTGTACAGAATACAGTGACGTGGAAAAGGCCATCTTCAAAGGGCTTTTTCTTAATAGCATCAGCTACAAAACTTATTCCAGTCTGGTACACACACACACACAGATGCACACACACACACACACATGCTCACACATGCATGCACACACACACACACACAATGTATTTTTGTATTGCCATTTCAATAAATAACTGTTTAAAATTATGTTTCAGCTTTTTTTATGGATAATTTCAATAAAAATATATCTCCTTTGATTTACACAATTTTAATTTGCTCACTGACTTGAAGCAATCTACCACAATAACTGTGTGTGTGTGTGTGTGTGTGTGTGAATGTGTGAATGTGTGTATATTAGCTGTATAATATGTACTTATTTACTCCAGCTTGTCTCCTGAATTTAATGCACAAATATATAATATATTTATATATACATACACATACAAACCAATACAAACACACACATACAAGCACACAGAATTACATACAATATTTACTAATTGGATAAATTCCTAGAAATTTTACAGTAAATTAACGAAATTGGCAACTTGACGACTTTGATGCCCCGACGTTCATTTAATGATCGTTGCCATAATATTAGTTAAGTGGATATACAAACAAAACACTAAAAACTACTTAATTTGCCAAGAAACATCTTTAGAAAGTTTCTGATGGCCTTCACAACTGAAAGTCCCTTCCATTGTCCATAAAGTAATCTATGACCCCTGGTATGTAAACTGTTGGGCCCACAATTGCAGTATTTTATATGGCTAGCATTGAAAAAAGTTTATTTGTAAACATCATGTGATTGATGCCAGGGCCACCTGACTGGTCACCGTATCAGTGGCATGTACAAAGCACCATGGTCGATGCCAGTGCCCCTTGACTGCCCCCCCCCGTGCCAGTGGCATGTGAAAAGCATCCACTACACTCTCAGAGTGGCTGGCATTAGGAAGGGCAGCCAGCTGTAGAAACATTGCCAGATAAGATTGGAGCCTGGTGCAACCATCTAGTTTGCCAGCCCCCAATCAAACCGTCCAACCCATGCCAGCATGAATTACGGACGTTAATTAAACGATAATGATGATAATGATAATGACCTCAAATATTTCACATAAATTGGTGACACATTCTTTGAGAATATTTTTACGAAAGACCAGTAGAGAGAGAGAGAGAGAGAGAGAGAGAGAGAGCCTGAAAAGAGTTCTCCTTGGCACCACTGTCCTTGCTCGTGTTGTTGTCAGTTAACATCTATAACTGTGTCCATTAGTCAATATGTGGGGACAAACGCAAACATAAAGACACACGCACACACACACACATGCACACACACACGTCTATCTATCTATCTATCTATCTATCTATCTATCTATCTACTATCTATCTATCTATCATCTATCTATCTATCTATCTATCTATCTATCTATCTATACACATGCGAAGACATGTTGAAGCAAGTGAAATTGAAATCGAATCAAATTTGATGACTAGCATCCATGCCAGTCGAGTGCTAAGAGCCAGAGTGGTTGGCTCCTGTGCTGGTGGTACGGGAAAAAACATTCGAGTGAGCTCATTGCCAGTGCCGCTGGACTGGCTCCTGTGCTGGTGGTACGGGAAAAAACATTCGAGTGAGCTCATTGCCAGTGCCGCTGGACTGGCTCCTGTGCTGGTGGTACGGGAAAAAACATTCGAGTGAGCTCGTTGCCAGTGCCGCTGGACTGGCTCCTGTGCTGGTGGTATGGGAAAAAACATTCGAGTGAGCTCATTGCCAGTGCCGCTGGACTGGCTCCTGTGCTGGTGGTACGGGAAAAAACATTCGAGTGAGCTCATTGCCAGTGCCGCTGGACTGGCTCCTGTGCTGGTGGTACGGGAAAAAACATTCGAGTGAGCTCGTTGCCAGTGCCGCTGGACTGGCTCCTGTGCAGGTGGCACATAAAAAACACCATTTGAGCATGGCCGTTGCCAGTACTACCTGACTGGCCCTCATGTCAGTGGCATGTAAAAGTGTTTGGCATTAGGAAGGGTATCAAGCTGTACAAACTGTGCCACATCAGATTGGAGCCTGATGCAGCCATCTGGTTTGCCAGTCCTCAGTCAAATTGTCCAACCCATGCCAGCATAGAAAGCGGACGTTAAATGAAGACGATGATGATGATGATGATGATGATGATGATGATGATGATGATGATGATGATGATGATGATGATGATGATATATATCATCATCATCATCATCATCACCGTGCTAACATGGGTTGGACGGTTTGACCAGGGTCTGGGAAGCCAGGAGGCTGCACCAGGCTCCAATCTGATCTGGCAATGTTTCTACAGCTGGATGCCTTTCCTAACGCCAACCACTCCGTGAGTATAGTGGGTGCTTTTTACAAGCCACCAGCACAGGTGCCAGGGGAGGCTGGTAGTGGCCACAATCGGTTGGCAGTTTTTACATGCCACTGGCACAGAAGCCAGTCAAGGTGGAGCTAGCATCGGCCATGTTCGGATGGTGCTTTTTACGTGCCGCCGGCACAGGTATGACAACAACAATTTCCATTTGACATTTATTTTGATGTTGATGTACTTGACTCAATAGGTCTCCTCAAGCACAGCAGGTCACCCTACGATCCAAGGTAAGCACAGCAGGTCCTTCTGCAATCCAAGGTACTTTGGATGGGCTGGGGCTATGCGAAACTGGTGCAGGAAGCAGCCATGAACTCACATTATTTGTCAGGTCTTTGCAGTCACAGCATATCTCCAGAGATCTTGGTCTTTCATCATTGCCTTTGTGAAGCCCAACGTTCAAAAGTCATGCTTGACTACCTCATCCCATGTCTTCCTGGGTCTACTTTTACCCCGGATACCTTCAACTGTTTGGGAGTGGCACTTCTTCACACATCTCTCCTCATCCATCCACAGTACATGACCATACCAGCGCAAACGTCTCTCTTGCACACCACATCTGATGCTTCTTATATCCAAAATTTCTCTCAAGGCGCTTACACTCTGTTGTGTGTGCACACTGACATTACACATCCAGCGGATCATGCTAGCTTCATTTTTTTCAAGCCTACACATGTCCTCTGCAGTCACAGCCCATGTTTCACTAACGTGAAGCATGGCAGTTCACACACATGCATCATACAATCTATCTTTCACTCTAAGTGAGAGACCCTTTGTCCCCAGTAGGGGTAAGAGCTTTCTAAACTTTGCCCAGACTATTCGTATTCTAGTGGTGACACTCTCTGAGCATCCACCTCCACTACTAACTTGGTCACCCAGGTAGCGGAAACTATCAACTACTTCTAGTTTCTTCCCCTGGAGTGTGATGGAATCTGTTTTCTGAGTACCTGTGGTGTCTATTGCCCCTGTGCATCTGCTGCACATGAAAGCTATCTTATCAGTTAATTTCCCTTTGATGTTGCTGCACCTCTTATGCGTCCATAGCTTACACTGGGTGCATCTTATGGAGTTTCTACCTACACCTTTCCTACAGATCGAGCAGGGCCACCTACCTGTGGGTGTGTGTGCTGAGTTCGCCTTTCTGCTTACTAGAACTTTGGTCTTTACTACATTTACTCTAAGGCCCTTTGATTCTAATCCTAGCTTCCACACCCAAAATTTCTTTTCTAGTTCCGGTAATGATTCTGCTATGAGGGCCAGGTCATCAGCATAGAGGAGCTCCCAGGGGCAACCCGTCTTGAATTCCTCT
>NC_043009.1:71513400-71543400 GCF_006345805.1 Octopus sinensis | reverse complement strand
GAAAGAAGAAAAAGGAGAAGAAAAGTTCATAGTTCAACTTTCCGAAGTTGTAGAAAGCAAAGCATGAGGCCTTAGGTGCAATCCTGTGTAGATCCATGAGTGTAAGGCCCACATGAATATGCACAGGATTGCACCTATGGATTTACACTCATGGATCTACACAGGATTGCACCTATGGATTTATACTCATGGATCTACACAGGATTGCACCTAAGGACTCATGCTCTGCTTTCTACAACTTCGGAAAGTTGAACTATGAACTTTTCTTCTCCTTTTTCTTCTTTCTTTCCATCTCCTTATTCATTTACTTCCTTCCCCTATGTCGTCATCTCATTAATATATGCCATTCTCATTTTCCCTATTTTCTTTCCTATTTGTCTCGGATGACGGAATGTCCCATACTCGGAGATATCCCAGAAACAGATGTAAGATTTTGAATTTCTTCCTATGATAATATTGTATACAACTTGAGATGTTTGCCTTGCCTTGCATGTTTGCTGTCCTGTTTAACAAGTTATATATCTGCTGCATTGGAAATCTGCAATGGCTCCATAACTACCGTCTCAACTATAACTTTGGAGCCTTGGTAATCTGTTACAGCACTTATCTAGCGTACCTAATCGTTTAGATCACCAGTGAATTAAACCCCCATACTTTGTGTGTATATATATATATATATATATATATATATATATATATCATCATTGTCATCATCATCATCGTTTGACTGAGGGCTGGCAAGCTAGAAGGCTACACCATGCTCCAATCTGATCTGGCAATGTTTCTACAGCTGGATGCCCTTCCTGATGCCAACCACTTTGAGCGTGTAGTGGGTGCTTTTTACGTGCCACCAGTATGAGGGCCAGTCAGGTGGTACTGGCATCGAGCATGCTCAAATGGTCCTTTTTATGTGCCACTGGCACGGGAGCCAGTCAGGCAGCACTGGCATTGACCACACTTGAATGGTGCTTTTTACGTTCCACCGGCATGGGTACCAATCAGGTGGTATTGCTATCGGCCACGACATTGACTTCACTTGATGCAAGAGGTCTTCGCAAGCACAGTTTATTTCTCAATGATTGAAGGGTACTCTTAAATGGGCTTCTTTCACTCTTGACATATTGAAAGAGATTTGTCTGTTATTCCTCTCCAACAGAAAGAGTGACTGCATAAAACATTTTCAAATGACATACAATTGGTATGTTTTGATATTCATGCCTTTCTCAAACTCATTAACAATGTGACTGATGGTCAGAACCAACAATTTACTTTACCTTTCCTGGATTTTTTTCTTCTATAAAATAGAAATTGAGAAAAGAAAAAAACCCAACAGAACATCTGTTTCTTAAAAAAATCTTTTATCTTTTACTTGTTTCTACCATCTGAATGTGGCCATGCTGGGACACCTTGAAGAATTTTGGTCAAATCAATTAACCTCAGAGCTATGTTTATTAAGCCTGGTACTTACTTGATTGGTTTCTCTGGTTGAACTGCTAAGTTACCAGGACATAAACACACCGACACCACTTGTCAAGTGATGTAGGACACACACACACACACACACACACACACACACAGGCTCACAGATATACGACACACTTCTTTCAGTTCCCATCTACCAAATCCACTCACCAGGCCTATCCACACAACCACACCTGCATCTATACACTTGCAAAAGACCCAGTCCTATGCCCAATCCATAAACATATATTATTCCCAGTTGCAGAGAATGGTAGAGTAACAGACGGGTGAATACACTCAGCCACTGGCATCCAATCGAAGAAGATACAGAAAGTCAGTCTGCATTTGTTTCAGCTTCCATTCCCATCCAACTGATTAGTAAGAATGGAAGAAAGCCTCTTCAATTCATAGCATTGAAAATAAGGATTTCTCTTGTTTTGCTTCCTTTTTCAAACAAGGCCATAAAGTTTTGTAAGTAAAAACATATTGCCGACCCATTGTATATTACTGGTACATATCTTTATAAGATCTTTTGGGTTCATTTAAAACTTATTTGTTTAAGTTTGGGAATAAGAAATGAATGAGAGAAAAATCTGGATTTGCAGAGAGAAGAAGAGGAGAAGAAAAATATTTTTATGATTTTAGTTTTATTGCCAAAAGTGGTCAGTTGGCAGAACGGTGAGTATGGCAGACAAAACTGCCCTGGGGCATTTTGTCTGTCTTTATGTTATAAGTTCAAATTCCACTTTTCATCCTTTCAGGGTCAGTATAATAAATACTAGTTGAGCCTTGGGGTTGATGTAATCTATTTCCCCACTTCCTCAAAATTTCAGGCCTTGCACCCATCATAGAAAGGGTTGTTTTAGTTTGGACAAGCCATAATGTTGCTAATATTATGAAATATAAAGCAAATTATAAACAAGACTGAAACTGTGTATGACATGAACAGAGAGTGTTACTGGTGGCTCAGCTGATGGTCAGGGTTCAAATTCTGTTTGGGCATTGGTTGACGGAATCAGGAGAGTGCTAGAGAAAATACTTGACCATATTTCGTTACATTCTGAGTTCAAGTTCAATGTTTGGACAACATTGTCTTTCTTCCTTGTGAGGTTGATACAATAAAGTTTGAGGGAAACATTGGAAACGATCAATATTTCTATAAGGATTCCCATAAGTGGACAGAATTTAGCTGGAAAACAAAACATATTTTCTTTTATCTTTCCAGATGTTCATAAAAAATAACATACCAGCTATTTACTGGTGTTGAGTTCATCAATTATGCTCTCCCCAACACAAATTTGTGGTTAATGCTGCCATTAGAAAAAAATCAATATTCATTTTCCATTAAATTTTGATTGTTGATTGAGTATAATTCTTGTATGTTTGCATGGTACCAAACTTGATTCAAGCTAGAAGCATTTATTTAGAAACTAAAGGCAGTAATCCTTCTGCCCACTTAGCCAGTGATGCATGCACAATTAATATTACAATTTAAATTATTTTAATATGTTAGCTATTTTGACATCAACTTAAAGGATAAAATGTAATCTTATTGACAACCGCTCATCTTAAACAACTTTTAATAATGTTACTGATTAGGGCTGGGTAAAGCCAAAATATTGAAAATCTTATTTTTCTCCACACTCTGCCTTATTTTATTGCTTTTAAATTTGGGTAAATATTTTATCAAAACCTGGAGTATTAAGAGACTGAATTCCTTTGGTAGCAATTTAACTCAAAATATGAAAAATAAAAAGGAATATAAAAGAAATAGAAGTTAACACCAAACGTATAAAGAAAAAAGAAAAACAAATCTTATTAGGCTTAAGTTTGTGTGGAAATATTTAATAGAGAAACTATCCAAATGTTAAGAAAAATGAATGCAGAGTGAAAAAATAAGGTTAATCAAGGATTATTTTAATAATTTTAACAAGTGTAGGAAATAACTCTGGGCAATTTTCTGTCTTGTTTTGATCTCATCACCAAAGTACAACTTCACTGTACTTATCAATGTGGTAAGATGTGAATCACTAAATAAGTGCATTATATCATACATTGGTTTGGGGTTGGAAAATAGAACTGAAGGTTTTTCTTTTTTTCTTTTTCCTTTTGCTGGTTACACTTTGTGTAGGATAAACTTGTTTCTTATTGATGTGATTGAAGTGTTGCTCCACCTTACACTGGATGGCTATTTCCATTGGCCAAGTCCCTAAGGACCCATTTCCTGCAATAAGCAAGCAGTGACAGGAAGTGGAATTTGACCTAAGGATGCAGAGAGATAGAAAATGATCCCACAGAGTAGTATACCCAATACTGGACCCTAACCCTGCCTGTTCCCTACATTAGTTTGGTACATTATTCATTGATCCCAAAAGGATGAAAAACAAAACTGACAGTGGAAAGATTTGAACTCACAGAACTAGAACAAACACCACAAGGTATTTTTACCAAAGCTTGAAAGAAGAACCAGTTCAACTCATTAGATTCTGAATTGTTTATTTTCTGGCTCCATTCAATGATCAAAGGTTTCCCATCCATGACCATCCCATCTTGTTTTTCAAGTGTAGTCTATCAAGGACTACATTATGCAATGTGTTCATCGTATTTTTTAAGTCAGTAGGTTGTGATTTGAAGGAGAATTGTCTGTTGTTTTAGCATCGTTACTTTAATAACATCGACAGTAATGTGAATTATGGAATCCATTCACGGAACAGCATACAGACAAGCTGTCTCTATTTTCTGATTAAAAGAGCCAAAGCTAGAAGTGATGTGAGTGAGGAGAGCTTTTGTTAATGACATTACAATTTTTCAAACTGTTAACCTCATCTTTGAAACAGGAAGAATATTAAAACCTTGACACGTATTGATGTAAAGATGTTAGCAACATAATACAAGTATTTTCAACCATTGTGCTTTACCATTTTTTTCTTTCTGTTTAGTCAGGATGAGAAGGACATCTTCTTTAAGATGAGTGGAAGAAAGGGAAGAAGTTATTCTGAAACAGGAGAGGAATCTGCTAATGGCACTGAATACGCTGAAAAAGAGGCAGGAAAAATGTTGCAAAGCACCTCATCCGACCTTCTTGAAATTTTGCAGCCTTGGACCAGTTTTTTGTTTCATTGATCCTGGAAAGAAGAAAGTATAATAGGCAAAGGTGAATTGAATAGAGAGAGCTGAGAAAAATACCATCAGACAACTTGTTTCATGCTCTGAGGCTCTGTCAAATACCTCCCACATGTGTGCTACAACATGGCCTGCAGGAGTGCTGTGAGTTTCTGAAGCAACTTGGAAGATGCCATGATGTTTAGGAAAGTTGGCTGCTAAAACACCACCCTGGTGCCTGTGTCTTTGAGTGAAGCAAAGTGCAATGTGTATCACCCATCCCTGCGTATACCCCATCCCTGATTAAAACCAATTTTAATTATCATATCTTTATACAACAAAATTTATAAAAAGCTGATAAAAAGCTTATTCAGTGAAACATGGACTGAACCAAAGTTGAAGATTGCTGACCCTGGGGCTAAGAGAATTCTCTTGCTTTTATTAAATGGGTTTAATGAAAGAAAAAAAGTGTAACATCTATAACCCTTTACAGAGCTTGCACAATGACTGGTTCTGGGGCTACTTAACTTAGTTTAGAAATAAAGGTTCTATGATCTAATCCAGACTGATGCTGTGTACTGGAGTAAGTCAGCTGATGACGAATTGGAGATGAGACAGATTGAAACATAGATGTAAATATTAAATCAGTTTTCCTATTTTTAAAGATAACAAACAATGTTGTGTTGTTCCCTTGGCTTCAAGTTCCATCCTCAGTATGACATTTGGGTGGGGGGGGGGCACTGGGTTTTCTGCTAGAGTTGTCAGCTGGCCAATGCCATAGGAGTGACCTTGGTCAACAGAAACTGTACCAAAATCATTAGCATGCCGGATGAAATGCCTAGCGGTATTTTGTCTGCCGTTACGTTCTGAGTTTAAATCCAACCAAGGTTGACTCTGCATTTCATCCTTTCAGGGTCGATAAATTAAGTACCAGTTATGCACTGGGGTCGATGTAATCGACTTAATCATTTGTCTGTCCTTGTTTGTCCTCTCTGTGTTTAGCTCCTTGTGAGCAATAAAGAAATAAGAAACTGTACCAAAATCTTTCGTGTGTGTGAATGCATGTGCATGTATGTGTCTGTGTTGTATGTGTGTGTGTGCATATGTGTGTGTGTGAATGTATATGTATGTGTGTGTCTGTGTGTGCATGTGCATGTGTATGAATGTGTGTGTGTGTGTGTGTGTGTGCATGCATGTGTGCGTGAATGTATATGTATGTGTGTGTGTTTGTGTGTGAGAGTGTGTGTTTGTGTGTGTGTGTGTGTGTGTGTGTTTCCTTACGTCATACCTCCATCCTGACTCCAGTCGGCCAATGACGGCGGCATTATGCTTTGACTCTTGGGACTCATTGGTTTCCAACATGTAGCGATCAGAGGAATAATGTTCCTGACTTGGAAAATAAGCAGCTGGTCACATGGCGTGATATCCAGCTACACACGTATATAAATGACATGATGGTCAAGGCTGGAATGACATTGATCATTGGTCTGCTGATTAAGCAGTAATTACCTGGGGTTAAACAGCAACAGATTCTTTGTTAATTCAATGAGGATGCTTCTACATGGTCACTTGACCTACTAGAAATAGCAGCCAAATATTCATCAAATACAACCCCACTATTTTTACATCTTAAAAAGAAAGTAGGACACAGTCCATTGGTTCATCTGTTATTTTAGACAAATCTCCCTCAATAGATGAGGTAGATTTGGTTGCTGTTTCTAGCATATTGAATGGCTGTATAGAGGTTCCATCAAGAACCGTTTAACCACTGACACAGTCAAAAATGTTCCAGCTGTGATTTTGATCATTTTGTTTTTATCAGGGCATAATGTATCTAGGAGTAAGATCATGCAAAGGACATTGGATAATGCAGTGCTAATCACCTGGATAACTGCTAAAAGACTGAAGGTTATTGATGGATTATTTTGGATCAGAGATCAACTGAATCACACGTGACCTAGGGCTAAACAGCAATTCGTTCCTAGCAAAAAAAGAGCCAAAATCTATCAAATTGTCATCTACTTTGCAGAACAAAACAACAACACAAAAACCAAAATTTAAAATCCCCCCAAAAAAGAATCTTTTAAATATCTGAGAGATTATTGATCAAAGTAAATTGCACCAACCAATAATTGATTTCTGAGATAAAAACAGACGAAAAACCAAAAATCAAAAACCAAAAGACAAAAGACAAAAAGAAAAAAACGAAGGAGAATCTCTAATTGTTTTGCAAGAATCAAAGAGTGCGTAACAAAGTGGCGCCAGTGATTGAGTTTACTCACATTAAGCAATTTAAAGGTAGATCTTTGTCATGATAGATCTTATGACACCTGTTGTGATTGATTCTAAACATTCGTTGAAACAAAGGAGATATTGTTAAACAATAACATTAATAAACATGAACAATGGTGGTGGTGGTGGTGGTGATAGTGATAGGGCTGATTATGGGAGTGGTGGTGATGGTTGTGGTGATTGTGGCGGTGGCGATGGTGGTTGTGGTGGTGCTGATTGTGGTGGTGGTGGTGACTGTGGTGATGGTGGTGGTTGTGGTGGGGTGGTGGTGGTGGTGGTAGTGGTGGTGGTGATTGTGGTGGTATTGCCATCATTACCATTATCTAGCACTAGACCAACTCAGATTGAGCAACCTGGTGATCAAAAAGCATTCCAACCATGATCATCCTGTCTTTTAATTTCTTTTTCTTTGGCTGTTATTCGTGAGGGAGATTTGGCTGTAATTTCTTGTAAGACATCATCATCATCATCATCATCATCACCACTGTTTAATACTCACCTTCCATGCTGGCATGGGTGGGACGGTTTGACAGAAGCTGGCCAGGCAGACTTTTCTGTCTGTTGTGGCAGGGTTTTTACGGTCGGATGCCCTTCCAAACACCAACCATTCCGCAGAATGGACTGAGTGCTTTTTATGTGACACAAGCACAGGCGAGGTCAGTTTTGGCAAGCTTATTACAGTTGGATGCCCTTCCAAATGCCAACCATTTCACACTGTGGACTGGGTGCTTTTTAAATGGCACCTGCACTGACAGGGACACCAAGTAACTTGCGAGGGGGGGGGAATTGGAGGAGGGGATCTTGTGTCAGATGATGAAAGGTTAGAGTGTGAGAGAAAGAGAGAAACAGGTGTCTTGCTGTAGAGGGGGCACAAGGTTACCTGGAGAGAGAGAGAGAGAGAGGGAGGGAGAGAGGGAGGGAGAGAGGGAGGGAGAGAGGGAGGAGGAAGGGAAAGAGAGGAAGGGAGAGAGAGAGAGGGAGGGAGAGATCAGGAACAAAGACAGAAATAGGTGTACAGCTGCAAAGGAAATACATGGTTACCCAACGTGAGGGAAGTGCAGAAGAAGGAGAGAGAGGGAGAGAGCAGGATAGAGATGGTGGCAAAGTTCTGGGCATACTCACAAGGGACAGGGATCAGAATATAAATAGGGATGGTTGAGTAAAGGTAATTGAAATGATGTGATTTGAGGAAGAGAAGCTGTTATTTCTAAATGTTCAACAAATGACGTGATGGTTCCTTCTTTGACTGAAAACCATTATGAAGGAAGCAAGGAAGTGAAACAAAGGGAAAAGGTGCCAGACTAAATGTTTTAAAATATTTTGTTTCAGTTCTTCAAATTTTGAGTCCAAAATTCTTTGGGGACGTTGGTGTTTGTGTTTTGCCCCTCTGAGAGTTGATAATGTAAGCCAAAAATATCATCAATTAAATCAGATATAATCCTCCTTACTAAAAATTCCTGGAAGTATGCCATGATATAAGAAACCACCACCACCACCACCACCACCATTATCATCATCATTATTAATATCTACTTTATTGACCACATTGTCAAGATGGACAGTAACATTATCTAAAGTGAAATTCTTCTACTTGTCTTCAACTTACCAAACTTGTTAGCACTATCGAAGTGGAACCATCTATAAAATTCAGCTGCTCAAAGAACATCGATTCTCTTACATAGGAAAAAAAAAAGATAATAATAATAATAATAATAATAATAATAATAATAATAATAATAATAATAAAAGGTATATGTCAGCAAAAGAAAGTAAAACAAAAGTATAAAAAAAAAAATGAAGATGATCTTTCATAAATAAATAAAATAAAAAAAGTTTGGAATCTGACCAACATTTATCATATTATATGACCAGCAGCAAAAAAAATGGTATTTCTGAAATAGCAGAAAACCAGAGTGATTGTTGTTCTGGTAGAAATAAATCCAGCATGGAGGATCTAAATAAATAAATAAATGATAAATTGAAACTAAATTATGATTTAATAAGAAGAAATATGTCGTTCTTAAAACAAGGCTGTTTATTGTTGTTTAACCCTCGGCCATTATTGATTCAGCAGTCTTACATTCAAAAGCGTTCCATCTGTGACCCTTTCCTTAGTATTGCATTACACAAAGCATCCTTCTTTTCCAAGATCGTAGGTTGGTGTGATTTGAGGGAGATTTGGCTGCTATTATTTTTAGTATTTCGATTGTTGACACTTCTCCCTTGGTATTGTAGTGGGCTAAAAAGCAAGCTTGTTTAAAGGGTGCATTTATACGACACAGTTAAATCTAGAGATCCAGTCTTTGTTGTTATGGCAGGTTTCCATCATTGGTAAAAGGGTGAATATTTGGGAAAGATTTGGTACTTTATTTAATTGCCCCTGGCCAGGTGAACAGGTGAAGAAGCAAAGCCAACCTCAACAGGATTTCAAGGTCACAGCATGGAGGTGTTGGCATCTAAATATCTACAAAGCATTTTCTTTCATTCCCTACTACTACTACTACTACTACTACTACTACTACTACTACTACTACTAGTGGTTACCATCTCACATCTAATAACTATTTTTGTTGCTGTCTTTTTAGCCCTGGGCAGCCTGAATCAAGCAGGTCTATAATCAAAGATATGAACAGCTAAGTCTCTCTTGTCTACCTTTTAACCATAGAATCACCAGAGAATAGTGTTTTTGGCAGACAGAGTGAGTAGACAGAGGATCACACCCTGGTCTAGAGTTATTAGCATTGGTTTCTGGTTTTCTATCAAAACTGAAGTTCAGCCGAGCAATAACAAAAGATTCTGTGCTTAACTTTTGTCTTTTTTTGTTGTTGTTGAGAGTATCTGGGACTACATTATCTCTTGTGTTCTTTCCCTGAGTGAAGAAAGAAGATTGTGATCTAAGGGAGAATTAGCTACTACTTCTAACAGGTTGAATGACAATGCAGAAGTTATCTTGAGGTTTTACAGAAGCTGTGCCAACCAACAATTATCTTTGTCTGAACACAGCTCCAGTTTAACCGGTCGAGAAGCTTTATCTCAATCCTTTAATATTGTATCTCGAATGTGAGATGTCAGATGTAGAAATAACAATAATATGCTTAGATGAGATGCAGTTTGGTTTTGTTCCGGGTAGAAGCACCACTGATGCCATATTCCTGGTTCAACAACTGCAGGAGAAATACCTAGCTAAAGATAAACCCCTCTACTTAGCTTTTGTGGACTTGGAGAAACCCTTTTACAGGGCCCCTCGATTCCTTATCTGGTGGGGAATGCGGAAACTGGAGATTGACGAATGGTTGATAAGGGCTGTACAGGCCCTATACAGAGAGGCCGTTAGTAAGGTTAGGATTGGCAACGAGTACAGTGAAGAATTCCGGGTAGAAGTAGGGGTCCACCAAGGTTCAGCCCTTAGTCCCCTTCTATTCATCATAGTCCTCCAGGCAATAACAGAGGAATTCAAGACGGGTTGCCCCTGGGAGCTCCTCTATGCTGATGACCTGGCCCTCATAGCAGAATCATTACCGAAACTAGAAAAGAAATTTTGGGTGTGGAAGCTAGGTTTAGATTCAAAGGGCCTTAGAGTAAAAGTAGCAAAGACCAAAATTATAGTGAGCAGAAAGGCGAACTCATCACACATCCCCTCGGGCAGGTGGCCCTGCTCGATCTGTAGAAAAGGTGTAGGTAGAAACTCCATAAAATGTACCCAGTGTAAGCTATGGGCACATAAGAGGTACAGCAACATTAAAGGAAAATTAACCGAGAAGATAGCTTTCATGTGCGGCAGATACACAGGGCACAGATACTCAGAAAACAGAATCCATCACACTCCTGAGGGAGAAACTAGAAGTAGTTAATAGTTTTCGCTACCTAGGTGACCAAGTTAGTAGTGGAGGTGGATGCTCAGAGAGTGTCACCACTAGAATACGAATAGCCTGGGCAAAGTTTAGAAAACTCTTACCCCTACTGGGGACAAAGGGTCTCTCTCTCTCAGCGTGAAAAGTAGATTGTATGATGCATGTGTGCGAACTGCCATGCTTCACGTTAGTGAAACATGGGCTGTGACTGCAGAGGACATGCATAGGCTTGAAAAAAATGAAGCTAGCATGATCCGCTGGATGTGTAATGTCAGTGTGCACACATGACAGAGTGTAAGCGCCCTGAGAGAAATTTTGGATATAAGAAGCATTAGATGTGTGCAAGAGAGACGTTTGCGCTGGTATGGTCATGTACTGCGGATGGATGAGGAGAGATATGTGAAGAAGTGCCACTCCCAAACAGTTGAAGGTATCCGGGGTAAAGGTAGACCCAGGAAGACATGGGATGAGGTAGTCAAGCATGACTTTTGAACGTTGGGCTTCACAAAGGCAATGATGTAAGACCAAGATCTCTGGAGATATGCTGTGACTGCAAAGACCTGACAAATAATGTGAGTTCATGGCTGCTTCCTGCACCAGTTTCGCATAGCCCCAGCCCATCCAAAGTACCTTGGATTGCAGAAGGACCTGCTGTGCTTACCTTGGATCGTAGGGTGACCTGCTGTGCTTGAGGAGACCTATTGAGTCAAGTACATCAACATCAAAATAAATGTCAAATGGAAATTGTAGTTGTGATACCTGTGCCAGCGACAAGTAAGAAGCACCATCCGAACATGGCCGATGCTAGCTCCACCTTGACTGGCTTCTGTGCCAGTGGCATGTAAAAACTGCCAACCGATTGTGGCCACTACCAGCCTCCCCTGGCACCTGTGCTGGTGGCTTGTAAAAAGCACCCACTACACTCACGGAGTGGTTGGCGTTAGGAAGGGCATCCAGCTGTAGAAACATTGCCAGATCAGACTGGAGCCTGGTGCAGCCTCCTGGCTTCCCAGACCCTGGTCAAACCGTCCAACCCATGCCAGCATGGAAAATGGATGTTAAACGACGATGATGATGATGATGACGATGGTTGAGGAAAAATACCTTGAGAGAGAGAGAGAGGGGGGGGGGGGGTTATTATCATCATTGGTTTAGGATTGCGTTTCTAGGCTGGCATGGGTTGTATGAGTTTTCTGAGGGTGTTCTATGGCCAGATGCCCATTTTGTGACCAACTCTTTTAGTTCTTTCTTGCAGCATTTTATAACAGTTTCCTGGTGTGTTTTTGTTTTAAAACTGAAATACTGTCTGGCAGGATTCACGGTAAATGTAATACGATAAGAGCAAGAGTCACACAAGGATGACAAAGGGAATGGTAAAGCTTTGTTCAGCAATGACTACAAGCCAACAATAATGAATTAAAAAAACAAAACAAAAACAACAACAACAACAACAACAACAACAACAACAACAACAACAAATGACAAATAAGGGAGATAACTTCATTTGGATCAATTGACTTTTTCAGACACTGTGGACAATTTATGTCAGAGAAGATCTGGTTAACTGAAATCTTTAATTGTATATAAGAATATAATTTCTAGTCCTATTCTAAAATATTTCCAGAATTATGTAGCTATAGGTAAATGACGGTGTGCCCAAACTGTAAAAGTTTGAAAGGAAAAGAATGTGAATAATAAGGAATCATTAAATAATGATGAAATTGGTCAATCCCCTCTTCATCCCAAGCTGCAAAACCTGTCTACCATGACCTTAGGAAGAAATATTAGCTGCTGTACTACTTTGCAAAACTAATCTAATCATAAGTCACCCACTCTGACTACTTTGTTCACTTTATGACCCACCCTATTTCTCAGCTAAAAGAGTATACCCACACTCCCTACTCCATCACTATTGGCTTCCTAAATGATTTTATACACACTCTGAGTGGTTGGCATTAGGAAAGTCATCCAGCTGTAGAAACATTGCCAGATCAGATTGGAGTCTGGTGCAGCCTCCTGGCTTCCCAGACCCTGGTCAAGCCGTCTGACCCATGCCAGCATGGAAAACGGACGTTAAACGATGATGATGATGATGAGGGATTATCAGTCTGGGGAAAACATCCCATAAGCTCTTTGTGGGCATACTGGGCTAACAATATTAGTTAGATTAGGGAAGAACTCCAAGTAATCTTTTGGTAAGGTTCCAAGTTATGGTTCATCACACTAAAAATCCGTTAATTTTCTGAGGTCATTCAGTTTTCATCAATTGATCAATTGACCAGTTGAGTCAACCTATCAGTAATGTACCCAATGAATGATTACTGAAAACAGCCATGAGCCACCTTGGCTCCAATCAAGGAATTACATGTAATGAGACCAGCATTTCTAACTTTGTTTCTTAAATATATATATATATATATATATATATATATATATATATATATACATATTTATATCTTTATATATAAAAGTGAAGTTGTGTCTGTCTCCTACGATTTAGATTCCTAACTACTCCCACATTTTGCGGTGCAGTTTAACCAAAAGCAGGTATCTTATAGTCGTGATTCATATCGAGCCCTTCTGGGTATTAGCGCGCGTCTACAATGAGTCTACAATTTAAAAAAAAACTTACCATAATTTTTTCCCATTTTTAATGCATTTTTTTGCTATTATATAAGGGAAGTAACTCTCTAAAAATGCTTATATAGTTATTTCCCTTACAAACCTGAGCAACGCCGGGCGATACTGCTAGTATATATATATTTCAAGACTGGAGCTTGGTGTAGCCATCATCAGTCAAAATCATCCAACCCATGCTAGCATGGAAAGCGGACGTTAAACAATGATGATGATGATATATATATATACATATATATAGTCCACAGATTAGATCTAGAGATTCTCTGGATATAAAATACTTAGTAGTTCTCAAAAGATTCAAACTTAGACTCTGATGTCTTTACAAGGGTTTGATTCCACAAGGTAAAGAAAGGCTGCAAGAGGGGTCAAGTGAAGTGGGTTTAGAGGCAATTGTGGGAATAAGCAATTTAGATACATTCAATATATTAAATATAAGAGTTTGGGAATTTTGTTTTCCACATCTAAACTATAATATTCAATATATTGAATGTATCTCATTTGTTTATCTGAATAATGGCCACTATATACACACATGCATACACACATACATACATACACACACATATACACACACTCACACACACACATATATATACATCCATCCATACATATGTATATCTCTCTCTATATAAACGGCAGTTTGTCTGTCTGCATGTCTGTGTATCTGTTAGGTTGTACCCTCACCCTGACCACGGCTTTCAACCGATTCTGATGAAACTTGACACACACATAGCCCAATGTCATAATTCAAAACTAACGCAGTGAAAATTTTGAAAAGTTCCCCCAGTTCTGAAAAAAATCGATAAATTCGACATGGGGTCGAGAATCAGAAACACAAACCACAGACTGTCTAGGGGATGCAACTCGACCTTTTTAGCTCTCAAAAAAAATTTACCATAATTTTTTTCCCATTTTTTGGCTATAACTCTCTAAAAATTGCTTTATAGTTATTTCTCTTACAAACCCGAGCAACGCCGGGCGATACTGCTAGTTTATATATATGTGTATGTATGTATATATATGTGTGTGTGTATATATATCTGCCCTTGGAAGCTCCTCTATGCTGATGACCTTGCTCTAATTGCTGAGTCACTATCAGTTTCAGGTGTGGAAACAAGGATTAGAATTGAAGGGCCTTAGAGTCAACCTAGCTAAAACCAAAGTCCTAATAAGTAGGAAGGCAGGAAAACCACAAATCCCTTAAGGTAGATGGCCCTGCTCGATCTGCAGAAAAGGCGTAGGTAGAAACTCTATAAGATGTACCCAGTGTAAGCTATGGACACATAAGAGGCACAGCAATATCAAAAGGCAGATACTCAGGAGCTATAGATAACACTGAAAATGTGCAGAGAACAACTTCCGCCAGATTCCAGAGAGAAAAACTAGTAGTTGATAGCTTCCATTATCTTGGTGACCATGTCAGTAGCAGGGATGGGTGCTCTGAAAGTGTAGCTAGATTAAGAATAGCCTGGGCAAAGTTCAGAGAGCTCCTACCTCTGCTGGTGACAAAGGGCCTCTTGCTCAGAGTAAAAGATAGACTGTATGACACATGTGTATGAACAGCCATGCTACATGGCAGTGAAACATGGGCCATGACTGCTGATGACATGTGTAAGCTCGCAAAGAATGAAGCCAGTATGCTCCGATGGATGTGTAATGTCAGTGTGCATATTCAACAGTGTGTAAGTTCCTTGAGAGAAAAGTTGGACTTAAAAAGCATCAGATGTGGTGTGCAAGAGAGACGACTGCGCTGGTATGGTCATGTGGCAAGAATGGATGAGGATAGCTGTGTGAAAAAGTTCCACACCCTAGCAGTTGAGGGAACCTGTGGAAGAGGTAGACCCAGGAAGACCCGGGATGAGGTGGTGAAGCATGACCATCGAACAATGATTAGTGGCCAAGACCTTTGGAAGTATGCTGTGCTTGAGAAGACCTGGAAAGCCAAGTGAGACCATAACCCATGGCCTATGCCAGGGGTGTAACCAGACCACATATGCGTACCTTTCCTTCATTGGACACTAAACTCTGCTTGCAAAGACCTGTTGAGGCAAGTGAAATTGAAATCAAATTCGATGACAGCACCGCATGACTGGCATCTGTGTTAGTGGAGCACTATGAACACCATCTGAACATGATCATTGCCAGGGCCACTGACTGGCTCCTGTTCCGGTGGCACATAAAAAGCACCATTCGAGCGAGATTGTTTCTAGCGTTGCCTTACTGGCACTTATGTCGGTGCTATGTGAAAAACAACATTCGAGTGAGTTCGTCACCAGTGCCACTGGACTGGCTCCTGTACAGGTGGCACATAAAAAGCACCATTCGAGCGAGATTGTTTCTAGCGTTGCCTTACTGGCACTTATGTCGTGCTATGTGAAAAACAACATTCGAGTGAGGTCGTCACGAGTGCCACTGGACTGGCTCCTGTACAGGTGGCACATAAAAAGCACCATTCGAGCGAGATTGTTTCTAGCGTTGCCTTACTGGCACTTATGTCGGTGCTATGTGAAAAACAACATTCGAGTGAGTTCGTCACCAGTGCCACTGGACTGGCTCCTGTACAGTGGCACATAAAAAGCACCATTCGAGCGAGATTGTTCTAGCGTTGCCTTACTGGCACTTATGTCGGTGCTATGTGAAAAACAACATTCGAGTGAGTTCGTCACCAGTGCCACTGGACTGGCTCCTGTACAGGTGGCACATAAAAAGCACCATTCGAGCGAGATTGTTTCTAGCGTTGCCTTACTGGCACTTATGTCGGTGCTATGTGAAAAACAACATTCGAGTGAGGTCGTCACGAGTGCCACTGGACTGGCTCCTGTACAGGTGGCACATAAAAAGCACCATTCGAGCGAGATTGTTTCTAGCGTTGCCTTACTGGCACTTATGTCGGTGCTATGTGAAAAAACAACATTCGAGTGAGGTCGTCACCAGTGCCACTGGACTGGCTCCTGTACAGTGGCACATAAAAAGCACCATTCGAGCGAGATTGTTTCTAGCGTTGCCTTACTGGCACTTATGTCGGTGCTGTGTGAAAAACAACATTCGAGTGAGTTCGTCACCAGTGCCACTGGACTGGCTCCTGTACAGGTGGCACATAAAAAGCACCATTCGAGCGAGATTGTTTCTAGCGTTGCCTTACTGGCACTTATGTCGGTGCTGTGTGAAAAACAACATTCGAGTGAGTTCGTCACCAGTGCCACTGGACTGGCTCCTGTACAGGTGGCACATAAAAAGCACCATTCGAGCGAGATTGTTTCTAGCGTTGCCTTACTGGCACTTATGTCGGTGCTATGTGAAAAACAACATTCGAGTGAGTTCGTCACCAGTGCCACTGGACTGGCTCCTGTACAGGTGGCACATAAAAAGCACCATTCGAGCGAGATTGTTTCTAGCGTTGCCTTACTGGCACTTATGTCGGTGCTGTGTGAAAAACAACATTCGAGTGAGTTCGTCACCAGTGCCACTGGACTGGCTCCTGTACAGTGGCACATAAAAAGCACCATTCGAGCGAGATTGTTTCTAGCGTTGCCTTACTGGCACTTATGTCGGTGCTATGTGAAAAACAACATTCGAGTGAGTTCGTCACCAGTGCCACTGGACTGGCTCCTGTACAGGTGGCACATAAAAAGCACCATTCGAGCGAGATTGTTTCTAGCGTTGCCTTACTGGCACTTATGTCGGTGCTGTGTGAAAAACAACATTCGAGTGAGTTCGTCACCAGTGCCACTGGACTGGCTCCTGTACAGGTGGCACATAAAAAGCACCATTCGAGCGAGATTGTTTCTAGCGTTGCCTTACTGGCACTTATGTCGGTGCTGTGTGAAAAACAACATTCGAGTGAGTTCGTCACCAGTGCCACTGGACTGGCTCCTGTACAGGTGGCACATAAAAAGCACCATTCGAGCGAGATTGTTTCTAGCGTTGCCTTACTGGCACTTATGTCGGTGCTGTGTGAAAAACAACATTCGAGTGAGTTCGTCACCAGTGCCACTGGACTGGCTCCTGTACAGGTGGCACATAAAAAGCACCATTCGAGCGAGATTGTTTCTAGCGTTGCCTTACTGGCACTTATGTCGGTGCTATGTGAAAAACAACATTCGAGTGAGTTCGTCACCAGTGCCACTGGACTGGCTCCTGTACAGGTGGCACATAAAAAGCACCATTCGAGCGAGATTGTTTCTAGCGTTGCCTTACTGGCACTTATGTCGGTGCTATGTGAAAAAAACATTCGATGAGTTCGTCACCAGTGCCACTGGACTGGCTCCTGTTCCGGTGGCACATAAAAAGCACCATTCGAGCGAGATTGTTTCTAGCGTTGCCTTACTGGCACTTATGTCGGTGCTGTGTGAAAAACAACATTCGAGTGAGTTCGTCACAGTGCCACTGGACTGGCTCCTGTACAGGTGGCACATAAAAAGCACCATTCGAGCGAGATTGTTTCTAGCGTTGCCTTACTGGCACTTATGTCGGTGCTGTGTGAAAAACAACATTCGAGTGAGTTCGTCACCAGTGCCACTGGACTGGCTCCTGTACAGGTGGCACATAAAAAGCACCATTCGAGCGAGATTGTTTCTAGCGTTGCCTTACTGGCACTTATGTCGGTGCTATGTGAAAAACAACATTCGAGTGAGTTCGTCACCAGTGCCACTGGACTGGCTCCTGTACAGGTGGCACATAAAAAGCACCATTCGAGCGAGATTTTTCTAGCGTTGCCTTACTGGCACTTATGTTGGTGCTATGTGAAAAACAACATTCGAGTGAGTTCGTCACCAGTGCCACTGGACTGGCTCCTGTACAGGTGGCACATAAAAAGCACCATTCGAGCGAGATTGTTTCTAGCGTTGCCTTACTGGCACTTATGTCGGTGCTGTGTGAAAAACAACATTCGAGTGAGTTCGTCACCAGTGCCACTGGACTGGCTCCTGTACAGGTGGCACATAAAAAGCACCATTCGAGCGAGATTGTTTCTAGCGTTGCCTTACTGGCACTTATGTCGGTGCTATGTGAAAAACAACATTCGAGTGAGTTCGTCACCAGTGCCACTGGACTGGCTCCTGTACAGGTGGCACATAAAAAGCACCATTCGAGCGAGATTGTTTCTAGCGTTGCTTACTGGCACTTATGTCGGTGCTGTGTGAAAAACAACATTCGAGTGAGTTCGTCACCAGTGCCACTGGACTGGCTCCTGTACAGGTGGCACATAAAAAGCACCATTCGAGCGAGATTGTTTCTAGCGTTGCCTTACTGGCACTTATGTCGGTGCTATGTGAAAAAAACACATTCGAGTGAGTTCGTCACCAGTGCCACTGGACTGGCTCCTGTACAGGTGGCACATAAAAAGCACCATTCGAGCGAGATTGTTTCTAGCGTTGCCTTACTGGCACTTATGTCGGTGCTATGTGAAAAACAACATTCGAGTGAGTTCGTCACCAGTGCCACTGGACTGGCTCCTGTACAGGTGGCACATAAAAAGCACCATTCGAGCGAGATTGTTTCTAGCGTTGCCTTACTGGCACTTATGTCGGTGCTGTGTGAAAAACAACATTCGAGTGAGTTCGTCACCAGTGCCACTGGACTGGCTCCTGTACAGGTGGCACATAAAAAGCACCATTCGAGCGAGATTGTTTCTAGCGTTGCCTTACTGGCACTTATGTCGGTGCTATGTGAAAAACAACATTCGAGTGAGTTCGTCACGAGTCCCACTGGACTGGCTCCTGTACAGGTGGCACATAAAAAGCACCATTCGAGCGAGATTGTTTCTAGCGTTGCCTTACTGGCACTTATGTCGGTGCTGTGTGAAAAACAACATTCGAGTGAGTTCGTCACCAGTGCCACTGGACTGGCTCCTGTACAGGTGGCACATAAAAAGCACCATTCGAGCGAGATTGTTTCTAGCGTTGCCTTACTGGCACTTATGTCGGTGCTGTGTGAAAAACAACATTCGAGTGAGTTCGTCACCAGTGCCACTGGACTGGCTCCTGTACAGGTGGCACATAAAAAGCACCATTCGAGCGAGATTGTTTCTAGCGTTGCCTTACTGGCACTTATGTCGGTGCTATGTGAAAAACAACATTCGAGTGAGTTCGTCACCAGTGCCACTGGACTGGCTCCTGTACAGGTGGCACATAAAAAGCACCATTCGAGCGAGATTGTTTCTAGCGTTGCCTTACTGGCACTTATGTCGGTGCTATGTGAAAAACAACATTCGAGTGAGTTCGTCACCAGTGCCACTGGACTGGCTCCTGTACAGGTGGCACATAAAAAGCACCATTCGAGCGAGATTGTTTCTAGCGTTGCCTTACTGGCACTTATGTCGGTGCTATGTGAAAAACAACATTCGAGTGAGTTCGTCACCAGTGCCACTGGACTGGCTCCTGTACAGGTGGCACATAAAAAGCACCATTCGAGCGAGATTGTTTCTAGCGTTGCCTTACTGGCACTTATGTCGGTGCTATGTGAAAAACAACATTCGAGTGAGTTCGTCACCAGTGCCACTGGACTGGCTCCTGTACAGGTGGCACATAAAAAGCACCATTCGAGCGAGATTGTTTCTAGCGTTGCCTTACTGGCACTTATGTCGGTGCTATGTGAAAAACAACATTCGAGTGAGTTCGTCACCAGTGCCACTGGACTGGCTCCTGTTCCGGTGGCACGCAAAAAAAATCACCACTTGAGCGAGGCCGTTGTCAATACCACCTGACTGGCAGATCAGATGGGAGCCTGGTGCAGCCATCTGGCTCGCCAGTAGTCATTCAAACCATTCAACCCATGCCAGCATGGAAAGCAGACATTAAACGATGTTGATGATGATGATGTGTATATGTATATATATGTGTGTGCATATCACTCTCTCTCTCTCTCTATATATATATATATATACATACATCATCATCATCATCATCGTTTAATATATGTGTAAATATATATACATATTTATATATATGTATGTGTACATATATACAAATATGTTTACATATATATGTATATATATGTCGCTTCACTGGCACCTGTGCCGGTGGCACATGTAAAAAGATTCGAGCGAGGTCGTTGCCAGTACCGCTTGACTGGCCCCCGTGCTGGTGGCACGTAAAAAGCACCCACTACACTTTGGAGTGGTTGGCGTTAGGAAGGGCATCCAGCTGTAGAAACTCTGCCAGACCAAGATTGGACCCTGGTGCAGCCATTTGGTTCGCCAGTCTTCAGTCAAAATCGTCCAACCTATGCTATCATGGAAAGCGGACGTTAAACGATGATGATGATGATGATATATCTTTTACTTTTAAGTCTGTCTATCTATCTACATATACACCAACACACGCATACACATATATATTTACACACACACACACATACATACATACATATGTATATATATATACCGGGAAGATTTACGAAAATATATATATACACATACATGCATAAACACATACATATATTTAGATATATACACACACATACATTCATACATATATATATCCTCATCATGTATGTATGTGTATCTATGTATGTATCTATATATGTATGTATATATATATGTATGTACGTATGCATATATATATATATATATATATATATATATATATATATATATATATATATATATATATATATATATATACACACACATATACATATGCATATGTGCATATATATACACGCACACACTCACAAACACGTACACAATCCCCCGAACAGAGCCGACATATCCAGTGCAACCCTGGGCTGTTCTTGCAGCCATCTCCGCTCTCCATTGATAGCAGACGATAAATATTAACAGCACCGAAAGCGTTTCAAAAACCTGCGCTGATTGGTTGTTCGGTGAATAACCAATAGCGTTTCTAGTTTCATCCACGTCGGCACAAGAGCAGCGTAGTGTGTGTATGTGTCAATGTAGGTGTGTGTTGACGTGTATGATTGTGTGCGTGGATGTGTGTGCGTGTGTGTGCGTAGACGTTGAACGTACGTGTGTGCGCGCGCGCGCGTGTGTGCAGTAAAACATGGACGACAAGATGACATTGAGTGTGACGGCAGGTTTAGTCCTGCTCCTTGTTTTGGTTTTACCGCCACCACAGAGCTCTGTCTCGGCCCTTGGTCTTCAGCGTAAGAAAGAGGTAAGTATTATTGTATTGTCCGACCCGTAATGGCCAGTAATGCGAGCGTGTGAGCCGGATTGGTGGCCGTGCTGCGTGTGTGTGTGGTGTCCATCGAACGGGGCGAACGATCGCAGAATCAAAGACAACTTCCCGGCCAAACCAAACTACCATCCCGGGTTCGATCCCCACTCCTTGTCTTGGCCCTTTCTTAACCATGCAACAACAGTTGACGACTGTATCGACCACTGTAACCTTTTTATCATTTAAAAGATGTCTTAGAAAGGAATGCAGCTTGTTGAAGTTCAAACCATTCTTCTTCTTCTTCTTCCGGCTTTTCCCATTCGAACATGTTCACTCTTGTTCCACGCTCCATCGATCCGTTGCTTGGCCGCTCTCTCTGCACTAATTACTCGCTCGGTCCACTTCTCTTCTTCCACCGATAATCCCATCCCAATATTATTTCTCTAAGCTTCTCCCTCTCTCGTCTCCCTTTCGGATCTTTTCACTTTCAATCCTTCCATCCACCGCCGCCTCCGCCGCCCTTAACCCCGAACTCCCTCATTTCATGAACAATATATACACACCTTTCATATATACACATTTTATATATACACCTTTTATTGCACCACATACCTAACAATGTCCACGTTTACATTCGATTCATATTTATGTATTTACTCCGTACTCTATGTGTGTGTATATATAATATATACACACACACATATATATATATACATATTTATATATATATACACGCACACATACATATATTTATATATATATACTCGCACACATATATACATATTTATATATATATATACACACACACACACACACACATATAAATATGCATGCAATGTGTATGTATATATATTTCGACATATGTATCCAATGTGTATATTTAGAGACATATTCATGCAGTGTGTATGTATATATACCTATATAAATGCAGTTTGTGTGTGTGTGTAGTGTATATATACCCATATAGATGTATTGTGTTACATATTTATAAATCCAAAGAAGAAAAGAGGAAAGATTAAAAGAAACAATCTTCGTCTCGACCAAAAATAGATTTATTTTTAGATTTAATTTGTTTGGAAGCGGAAACTTGGCGAATTAGGATTTTTCAACTTTCACCTCCTCCCAAATATAATATTTATAATTTTCTTCTTATGTTTTTTCTGTAATGAATAATTATTTATTAAATAACCGAAAAAAAAAAAAAGATCCGTGCAAGTCGGTAAAGTTAATAAATGCATATAAGGGAAATTAATAATCCGACTGAAATCCCTTTCCAAATCTACCCCTTTTTATCATCGACCCCAAATCGCTTGGATTCTGCCTATTTTTCTCGCACTCGTCTCCCTAAACTCTCATCCACACAGGACAAATGCCTGTTAATAGTTTCCCACTTTCAAATGTCTTCCTTCGTTGCAGGAGACGCATCCGAATGTCGAATAAATCTACACACCTCACTTTTGTAGCTATTAAGGGTGCGAGTAGTGTGTGTGTGTATGTATATGTGTGTGTGTGTATATATATGTATGTATCTGTGTGTGTATGTATGTATTTTATATATACATACATATATGTATGTATATTACACGTCCGTATAAAGTTCTTTTTTTTTTTGTGAATATGTGTATATACTCGTCTGCATATATATATATATACACACACACGTCCGGACTTCTGTATATGTGCTCGTGCACATACACCGGCACACCTGTATGAATTTGTGGATGTATATATATATATATATATATACATATATATATATATATGTGTGTGTGTGTGCGCCTGCATATACTTGTATGGATTTGTGGACGTATGTATGCATCCACAATATAGATATAAATACGAATTTCCACATCCATCTATCTGTCTATATATCTATCTGTCTATCTATATATCCGTCTGTCTGTCTGTCTTAGATACACATTGTGTATATATCTATTTACCACAGGTATGTTTATGTGTGAATAAATCTCCACTCTCCTCTTAGTTTTGAATTATGTATATACATACATATCTTGTATCAGTTTATCTTGTATTAATTTATATATATATATCTTGTTTTATATATTGTATTCACTTTTATATCCATAAAGACTTCTGTATCCTCTCAGAGAGTCAAAAGAATTCTGTCTTCACATGAACTGCTCACAAGAGTTCATTCCCCCTGAATAACTTTCTCTTCTATTTTGGGGTCTCGGGTTCCAAATTTTTTGCCGATTCCCACCTTGGTCCCACATTTAATTTCGATTATCCCTCACTTTGGTGGTTATCAGTGCCCTTTGCAGAGCCATATCTGCCTCCCTTATCTTTTTTTTTTTTTTTCTTATAAATTCTCGTCTCTTTTGTGTTTTAGTCGAAATGTACTATATATATATATATATATATATATATATATATAATATATATATATATATATACACACACACACACACATACATACATATACACGCGCGCAGTATAAGCAACCTGCATATTGTTAAAATCACTTAATATCGGCAAGTTTTTCACCCTTTAGTGTTCGCCACAAACGGTTTCCATTGTATATGAAATCCGTTGAACTGATTTGCGGTTATTTCGAGCACCTTTTTTGATCGGATTTCAACTCTAACCCAACAGAAAGGCTGTAAATGTCGCATCTATTGAATAAAACATCCATTATTTGGATCTGTGCAACAACTCCAACACCTCGCTCGTTGTCGGTCGACTATAATAATACTACATATTATAGGAATGGTTTCAACTTTTAGCAGAAGGCCATCATTTTGGCGGGTAGGAGTAAGACGGTTACATCGACCTCAGTGTACAATTGGTATTCACTTTATCGACCCCGAAAGGATGAAATGTAAAGTTGACATGGGCGGAATTTGAACCCAGAACATAAAGACGGACGAAATGCCGATAAGTATTTCGCCCGGTGCTGAAGATTTTGTCAGCGAATCTTGTCGAAACAGTGAGGACCATTTGATACTTTTAAAGGGAGATAAATTGAAGTGAAATAGGAAGTTGTGGCGTTTATGCCTTCCCCACTGACATTGGTGTGGCTTAAATGAAATGAAGAGCTTTCAGCTGATCGGAATATTAACGCCTGTTCACATGTTTGTCATTTCTTAGTGAATAAGGGACATAGTCCCCAATTAAACTGATCCACCTTATTTTGTCGGTGAATAGCAAAATTGCTATTGGCGGGATTTGATATCGGACCCGTATTCTCTTTCTGCGATTTACTGCCTTAAATAATCTCTAACTTGGGGCCACATATTTACAGAAAAGATGCTTTAGATTTACTATACAACCTGAATTTTTTCCGGAATATGATGAGCTTAAGAATAATTTCAGTCGACATCCACAGTCCTCAGTTTTTAATACAAGATCCGCTATTTCGGGGCAGGGGATAAATCGATTAAATCAACCCCAATGCTCGACTGGTACTTATTTTATCGACCCCGAAAGAATGAAAGGCAAAGTCGACCTCAGCGGAATCAATGCCTTAATAATAATAGTAATTCTAACGTAGACATAACACCATATATTTTGGATGAGAGTTTTACATTATCCATTGTGATTTGAAGGAAATTTAGCCGTGTCCCCTTGGTTCTTTTTCTTCTTTCTTCCATCCTTCACATACTTTCCCAGAATGAAACGACTGACCTCTGCCATCAATACTTTTCCATACTCCCGATCCGATGCAGGAGCTCTACGTGGTTACACGACATTTTAGAAATAGCTACCAAGTCTCTCAAATTATATCCTATCATCTTACTCCCCCCGGCCAAATACCGCTGTACACGTTTCTTGTTTGAGACTATTGTTTTATATTGGTCGAAGGTTTCACATCTGTTGTGGGGTGGGATTCAAAGAAGTCGATCAAATCTTCCCTAGCGTATACTCAATACTTATTTGTTATTGATCCCTTAATAGACGAAAGGCTGCGTTTTCAGGTGCAGATTTCGAATCTCTAATGTTGGGGATACAAGTCAAAATGATTCCATAATACAGCCTTCTATTCTATACTGATAACAATAAAGGAGCTTGTACGTAGCTACTCCATCAGCTAGAAATAACAGTTAAATCGACATCTAGCTGGACCTCATGTCTTTATGAGTTATCGAATAATTTAGTCTTTGATACTCTGTTTTGGAGAGAGAGAGAGAGAGAGAGAGACTCAGCGGTGATCAGTGGAAAACCTTTGATCCGTCTGGTGATGGATGGCCTGATCTGTTTAGCTTCAAATCAGTTCTGATCAAGCAGATCCATGGTTACAGGCGTTCCCTCCATGACATACATGTACGGCTACATTTTCATTTGTACCATTTCCTTAGGACGTTAGGGCTTCATTTGAAGGTATTTGGCTGCTGTTTCTAACAGTTTGAATGACCACTCAGAGACGCCTTATGATTTCTTACAGAAACACAAAGTAAAGAGGATGTTGCTTAAGAAAATGAATTGGATCTGGGCATGGATTGAAACCGGATTGCTGAAACCTAATATAGAGGATGGGAAATGGGGTGGGGGATGAGGTGTAAAACACACGACTAGGTTTTGAAACTGGTTCACTGGAGACTCTGTCATCACTGTGCATCTGCTAGCAACCCATTTTTGCTTTTAATCTGTTTCCTGTTCAGTTGTAACTTGTTTCCACAGTAACACCTCTTTTCTTTTTCCATTATTGTTTTCCATCAGTGTTCGAGGTTGTCTCTAATCTAATGTAACTTTTCAATATCGTTGATTAGCGTCAGAGCAGCCTTGACTGATTAACTGTTTTCCAGTTGTGATCATCCGCTCTTCTTTTTAATACAGTGGAGTACATTATCCAAGGTGTCCTTTCCTATTTAAGGCAATGTAGTGTAATTTTAGGGAGAGATGGTTGTTATGCCTAGCAGACTGATTGATCACTCAGAGGTTCCCTCATTGGATTTTCTGTTTCTGCAATCAATTCCTTTCTTCATTATCCCTTTTTTGCTTTCTTGCTATCTTCAAAGGGTAACAAGTTCTTGAGCCAGATGTGCAAAGGACTTTGTGTTCTTGAGTCAGTGAAGGAATCTCTGTGGCTGATCGACTATTTTTTAGAAAAGTCAGTAGCTGAAATCTCTTTCAAATTACATCTTGAAGTGGAAACATTCATAGAATGATGTAATTCTAAATACACTGAGAAGCGGGGAGACAGGGAGGGAGTTACAGCTTACAACTGGAATGCCTTTAATCAGATATAAGGTGTCTCGTGTCATCAGCATTATGCATTCTCTCCTTCTCTGATTAGTGAACGGATATGTCTAGTGAAATGTTGATACACAGGTATTTCATCATCATCATCGTTTAGTGTCCGCTTTCCTTGCTGGCATGGGTTGAACGGTTTGACTGAGGGCTGGCGAGCCAGAAGGCTGCACCCGTCTCCAACCTGTTCTGGCAATGTTTCTACAGCTGGATGTCCTTCCTAACACCAACCACTCTGAGAGTGTAGTGGGTGCTTTTACGTGCCACCAGCATGAGGGCCAGTTAGTGGCCCTGGCAAAGATCACACTCGAATGGTATGGGTGCCAATCAGGTGGTACTGTCATCAGCCACAACACCAATTTCATCATGAAGAAACCATTAGCACATACCCATCACTCAGCTGACATGCCTTTCACACACCCTATAGGTGCAAACTTTAGATTTTTGCAACTGGATCTAGTATTCCACCTCCCTCCCAGGTCAGCTCAGATGGAGCCAGGCCGATTATTAAAGAAGTATTCGTTGGGATCATTTTGTTTAGAAAATGTGTTTATTTTCTCATAATTATTTAAGAAATAATGAAGATGCTATCTTTATATATACTCTTGAGAGCCTCTATCCACTTGGTCACTTGACCTGCACTAATTAGCTGCCGAATCACCTTACTGTCTTCTTTGTGAAAACTGCATAATCTACAAGATTATGAAGTTTTCACCTTCGTTTTGGAAGTCACTTGACCCTGTTATCTCCCCCACTGTCCTTCTAGCGTCTGACCTCTGCCCGAAGTCAGAACGCCATGATAGATCGTTAGCTCCTACACACATTTTTTTTCTCTCCTTGTTTCTTTTCTGTGTATCTTTCTGTCGAAGAGCGTAGGCTCGAAACGTAAAAGACTTGTTCTATTTCTATTCCTGAGCGCCATACTAATACATTTGTTTGTTTGTACTCCACCTGCCTTCGTCTTTTGTTTATTTTCGTAAACCTTCCCGTTATATATATATATATATATATATATATATATATATATATATATATATATCATCATTGTTTAACGTCCGTTTTCCATGTTGGATGGTTTAACTGGGGACTGGCAAGCTAGGAGGCCTCACCAGCCTCCAATCTGATCTGGCAATGTTTCTACAACTGGATGCCCTTCCTAATGCCAACCACTCAGAGTGTGTAGTGGGTGCTTTTTACATGCCAGTGGCACTGGAACCAGTCAGGCGGCACTGGCATCAGCCACGTTCGGATGGTGCTTTTTAAGTACTACCGGCACAGGAGCCACTCGGAGCGGGGAGGCTGGCATCGACCATGTTTGGATGGGGCTTTTTATGTGCCATCACCATGGGGAGCCAGTCAGGTGACACTAGCAATGATCCATGCATCAATGGTGCTTACTGCGTGTCACTAGTACACGAGCCAGTCAGGTGGCACTGGCATTGGCCACAACTACAATTTCCATTTGATTTTGATTTATATATATATATATATATATATATTATATATATATATATATATATATGTATATATACATATGTATGTGTGTGTATGTATATACATGGAGCCTGGTGACGCCTCCTGACTTACCAGTTCTCAGTCAAACTGTCCAACCCATGCCAGCATGGAACGCAGACGTTAAATGATGACGATGATGATGTTCTTGAAAAGTATCATAAGTGGTTGCAACTGGAACACTTTCGATTATAGGCCTGCTCTGTCAGGCACAATCTTCCCTCCTGTGCACCACATCTGATGTCCCTTATGCCCAGCACACTGACTATGCCTTTCCTAATGCCAGCCACTCAACAGAGTGGGCTGGGTGCTTTTTTACATGACACCAGCACTGAGGATTTTCAGAGAATGCTGGGGTTGGAGGAATCGATGGAACGGTTGGGTGAATGGCTGTGAGGTGGTATGGGCATGTGTTGAGGAAGGATGAAGAGGATGTTCTGAGGAGGTCGATTGCATTTGAGGTAAATGGAACGTGAAAGTGAACTAGACTGAGGAAAAGGTGGAGGAGATTGGGAGGGTTGGTTTGAAAAAGGGGGATACCCAAAACCTGGCAAGATGGTGTGAGGGCAGTTGTTATGGCATTGAGGTAGATCCAGCCACCCCTGTTAACGGGGACAAAACCTGGATTTAAAATACTGGATGATGATGACCAGCACTGGTGAAGTTGCCATGTACCTGCAAGATAAGACCCCTCAATTAAGCGGAGTATAGACTGGAGGAATAAGAAACTATGGTGGAAGGGGAGGAGCAGGTGTCTTGCTGATGAGGTAAACACCTGGTTTGCCCACTTGGAACATGGGAGGTCCAGTGAATGTGAGACAGAATGGGAAGTGGACTGAGTGAAGATAGTGTAACAGATGACCAGAGACAAGGAATGAGGAGTAGGACACAGAAGATACGAGTTCAGTGTTGTGGGGGGGGGGATGGGGTGAAGAAAATAGATGTGTTGCAGAGGAAAGCTTGACAAAGCCTCAATTCTGCTGAGATGGACAGGTCTTCTCAAGCACATTGTACCACCATTCATCTCAGACCCCTGTCATTTCCTCTCAGCTCAGTTTTCACCACTTTGTCCCTCGGTCTACCTCTTCCACATGTTCCTTCCATGTCTTTATAGAACTGCCCTCATCCATCTGCACTACATGACTATACTGGCACAATATTCCCTCCTGTGCACCACATCTGAGACCCCTTATGCCCAGCACACTGACACTGCACATCCATCAAGTCCTCATAAAACAAGAAAATAATTAGGGTGGCTAAGGAATTTGTCCTAAAATAGCATCACAACATAGGATTTGGTTGGACCAAAGGCAGATAAAAATGGAATGATGAGGAAGATCAATTAAAAATAACGATTTTATTGTTAACCCTTTAGCTTTCAGATTTCTTTGTCAAATGTAATCCTTATTTATTGACATTGTTTTGGATTAATCTTGGATTATCTCATAGCTTTGAGATTTTGATGACACGGTTGTTTGTTTTTAGAATGTAGGATAGGTGTGAGAGACTGGATCTGGCTGGCTTGAACAAAAAACAGAACATTTTGGCCAGATGTGGCCACTTTAGATACTAAAGTTTGTTCCACTCTGACCTTCTTGGACTGGTTACATAGCCCACTCTTTATTTAGTGTTGCAACCTCCCCATCCAGTTCATTGTCTTTTGCTGCTGCTGCTGCATTTGTTTCCATTTCATGTCAACCTTCTCTGCATTTACTCTCATCTGCACATGGAGAACAATAAGCACATGTAGCTTCACCAATTTACATTGTTTTTCTCTGTTGGTTAGATATATGTGTATATATGGATATGTATCTTTA